>NC_090394.1:10054416-10354416 GCF_036365525.1 Heterodontus francisci
GGAGATGTGGCAAACAGTGAGGATGATATCAAGCGACTGCAACCGGATATAGATAGGCTAGCAGAATGAGCAGACATGTTGGAGATGAAATTTAATACAGAGAAATGTGAGGTGATGCATTTTGGCAGAAGGAATAGGGAGAGGCAATATAGACTAAATGGCACAGTTCCAATGAACATGCAGAGCAGAAAGACCTGGAGGTGCATGTGCATAGATCTTTGAAAGTGGCAGGACATATTGAGGGAGTAGTTAGCCAAGCATAGGGATTTTGGACTTCATAAATAGAGGTATTCAGTACCAAAGCAGGGAAGTTATGGTGAACCTTTATAAAGCTCTGGTTAGGCCACAACTGGAGTATGCGTGCAATTCTGGTCACCACACTTCAAGAGGGGGCAGAGGAGATTTACCAGAATGGGTCCAGGGATGGGGGGTTTAAGCTACGAGGTTAGGTTAGAGAATCTAGGATTGTTCTCCTTGGAGAATAGATTATAACAGGTTTAGATAAGGTAGATGAAGAAAACCTGTTTCCATGAGCCGATCATAGGGGACACAAATTTATGGTTTTGGGCAGGAAATACAGGGGGATGTGAGGAAGACTTTTTTGATGCTGTGAGTGGTAATGACCTATAACTTGCTGCCTACCAGGGTGGTGGAAGTAGAGATGATTTCAAGAAGAAATTGGATGGACACTTGAAAGAAATCAATTTGCAGGACGACGAGAGAGTGGAATTAGACTAACAGGTTTGCTCTACAGAGCCGGCATAGACTCGATGGGCCAAATGGCCTCCTTCTGTGCCGTAATGATTCTATGGCTCTATATACCTGGATGCCCAAATCTTTGAACCTCGACTGTTTTTAGTTTTTCACCATTGAGCATATAACCTGTTCTATTCTTTTTAGGTCAAAAGTAGCTTTCCCCACATTTGCCACACTGAAATTCATTTGCCACAGCTTAGTCCATTCACTTAATCTACTAACAACTCTTTTTAATTTTATGCTTCCATCTAGTTTTTTTTTTAGAGATACAGCACTGAAACAGGCCCTTCGGCCCACCGAGTCTGTGCCGACCATCAACCACCCATTTATACTAATCCTACACTAATCCCATATTCCTACCACATCCCCACCTGTCCCTATATTTCCCTACCACCTACCTATACTAGTGACAATTTATAATGGCCAATTTACCTACCAACCTGCAAGTCTTTGGCATGTGGGAGGAAACCGGAGCACCCGGAGGAAACCCACGCAGACACAGGGAGAACTTGCAAACCCCACACAGGCAGTACCCAGAATTGAACCCGGGTCCCTGGAGCTGTGAGGCTGCGGTGCTAACCACTGCACCACTGTGCCGCCCATCTACACTGCTTACAATGCCACCTAACTTTATCATTGTAAACTTGGTTATGGGGCTTGCTATCCCATTATCTAAGTCATTAACAATATATGGTAAATATTTGGATCCTAAACTGATCCTTTTAGGACACCGATAGTCACATCTTGCCAATTAGAGTAGCAGCCCATTCCACCTACTCTCTGTCTCCTTCCGCTGAGACTCTGGGTATGCATGAAGAATCTGACTGGAAGGGCCCTTCTCACCACCAGCCACACTACATCATGGTACTGGTTTGAAAGTTCTGGCGATGAGGCATTCTACCAGCAGCAGAGGGAAAAGGCCTTTAAGTGGCAATTAATTGGCCACTTACAGGCCTCAATTGGCCTAAGGGCGGGCAGGCCGCCTGCCACCTCCTCCACTGCTCGTAAAATAGCAATGGGGGCAGGTAGACAATGGGCACAGCACCCCCGCCTTCCATCCTATTTTACATCCTTACACACAGCTTGATGCAGCTGCACACAAAACTGGCATCAGGATGAGGACGACATTGGGAACCTTGCTCCCCCCACTTTATCTAGAGGTTTGTACATGGTGTCCCTGAGGACACGGTCCATTTCTGATCTCCAGATAAAGAAAGCAAAAGATGGCTCGGGCGCCCACCACGGTGCAGAAGTGGAAAACAACCCTAGCCTATCCAGTCTCTCTTCATAACTGAAATGCTCCAGCCCAGGCAACATCCTGAATCTCCTCTGCACCCTCTCCAGTGCAATTACATCCTTCCTCTAGTGCGGTGACCAGAACTGTACACAGTACTCCAGCTGTGGCCTAACTAGCATTTTATACAGCTCCATCATAACCTCCCTGCTCTTATATTCTATTTTGGCTAATAAAGGCAAGTATCCCATATATCTTCCTAACCATCTTATCTACCTGTGCTGCTGCCTTCAGTGATCTGTGGACAAGAACACCAAGGTCCCTCTGTACTTCCTAGGGTCCTACCATCCATTGTATATTGCCTTGCCTTGTTAGTCCTCCCAAAATGCATCACCTCACACCTCTCAGGATTAAATTCCATTTGCCACTGCTCCGCCCATCTTACCAGCCCATCTATATCGTCCTGCAATCTAAGGCTTTCCTCCTCACTATATACAACATCACCAATTTTCGTGTTATCTGCCAAATTACTGATCATTCCTCCTATATTCACGTCTAAATCATTAATGAACACTACAAAGAGCAAGGGTCCCAGCACCAGTCCCGGCGATACACCACTGGTCACAGGCTTCCAATCGCAAAACCAACCCTCAACTATCACCCTCTGCCTCCTGCCACTTAGCCAATTTTGGATCCAATTTGCCAAATTGCCCTGGATCCCATGGGCTCTTACCTTCTTAACCAATCTCCCATGCGGGAACTTATCAAAAGCCTTACTGAAGTCCATGTACTGGTCCATGTACATCAACTGCTTTACCCTCATCTACACATCCAGTCAGCTCCTCAAAAAATGCAATCAAGTTCGTTAGACATGATCTCCCCCTGACAAAGCCATGCTGACTATCCCTGATTAATCCCTGCCTCTCCAAGTGGAGATTAATTCTGTCCATCAGAATTTTTTCCAATAGTTTCCCTCCCACTGATGTTAGACTCACTGGCCTGTAATTACCTGGTTTATCTCTGCTACCCTGCTTGAATAATGGGATCACCTTCGCTGTCCTCCAGTCCTCTGGTATCTCTCCTGTGGCCAGAGAGGATTTGAAAATTTGTGTCAGAGCCCTGCTATCTCCTCCTTTGCTTCACATAACAGCCTGGGATACATCTCATCTGGGCCTGGGGATTTATCTACTTTTAAGCCCGCTAAAACAGCTAATACTTCTTCCCTTTCAATGCTAATTTGTTCAAGTATATCACAATCCCCCTCCCTGATCTCTACACCTACATCGTCCTTCTCCATAGTGAACACAGATGAAAAGTTATCATTTAAAACCTCACCTATGTCCTCCGGCTCCACACACACATTACCACTTTGGCCCCGAATGGGCCCCACTCTTTCCCTGGTTATCCTCTTGCCCTCAATATACTTATAAAATGCCTTGGGATTTTCCTTTATCTTGCCCACCAGTGTTTTTTCATGTTCCGTCTTCGCTCTCCTAATTACTTTTTTGAGTACCTCCCTGACACGTTCTGTACTCCTCTAGGGCCTCCGCTGTTTTCAGTGCTTTGAATCTGCCATAAGCCTCTTTTTATCTCCTTATCCAATCCTCTATATCCCTTCACATCCAGGGTTCTCTAGACTTGTTGGTCCTACCCTTCACCTTTACGGGAACATGTTGGCCCTGAACTCTCACTATTTCCTTTTTGAATGACTCCCACTGGTCTGATGTGGACTTTCCTACGAGTAGCTGCTCCCAGTACACTTTGGCCAGATCCTGTTTTATCATATTGAAATCAACCTTCCCCCAATTCAGTACCTTTATTTCTGGTCACTCTTTGTCCTTTTCCATAACTACCTTATGGTCACTAACCCTGAAATGCTCCCCCACTGACACTTCTATCACTTGTCTGGCTTCATTTCCTAGGATTAGGTCCAGTACTGACCCTTCTCTTGTCGGGCTCTCTACGTGCTGGCTCAAAAAGCTCTCATGTATGCACTTGAAGAATTCCACCCCCTTTAAGCGTTTTGCACTAAGACTATCCCAGTTAATATGATTACCCTATTATTTTTACACCTCTCCGAGATTTGCCTGCATATCTTCCCCTCTATCTCTCCCTGACTGTTTGGAGGCCTGTACTACCCTCCCAGCCAAGTGATTGCCCCCTTTTTGTTTTTAAGTTCTACCCCATATGGCCTCATTTGAGGAACCTTCTAAGATATCATCCCTCCTTACTGCAGTAATTGACTCCTTGATCAACAGTGCACTGCCACCTCCTCTTTTAGACCCTCCCCTGTCACGCCTGAAGATTCTATACCCTGCAATATTGAGCTGCCAGTCCTGCCCTTCCCTCAACCATGTCTCTGTGATCGCAATAATGTCATATTCCCATGTGCTAATCAACGTCCTCAATTCATCTGCCTTACTAGTAAGACTCCTTGCGTTAAAGTAGGCGCCATCCAGCCTTGCATTATTCGCTTGTGCCTTAACAGGTCTATAATTGCTCTGCCTTCCAGACTGACTCAGTTTCTCCTCTATATTTGACTGTGCATCACCCCCTACTGTACCTCCACTCTGTATCCCACCACCCCCCTCTCACTCCCCAACAGCATTAGCAAACCTCCCAGCAAGGATGTTGGTCCCGTTCCGATTCAGGTGCAACCAGCCCAACTTGTATAGGTCCCACCTTTGCCAGAAACAGACCCAGTGATCCAGGAAACAAAAGCCCACCCTCCTGCACCATCTCCTCAGCCACACATTCATCCACTCTTTCCTCCTACTCCTACACTCACTAGCACGTGGCACCAGGAGTAATCCAGAGATTACCAAAAAAAACTGTAGTGGTGCTTTTGGGAATGGCATTAAACAGGAATTAGAGATGCATGCGATAAAGGAACATCTGTAATTATGGGTGATTTTAATCTGCATATAGATTGAGCAAATCAAATTAGTCACAATACCGGAGAGGAGGAATTCATGGAGTGTATACAGGATTGTTTTCTGGACCAATATGTCAAGGAACCAACAAGAGAACAGGCCATCCTAGACTGGGTTTTCTGTAATGAGAGAGGAATAATTGACAATCTAGTGCGAGACCCCTTGGGGACGAGCAACCATAATATGATAGAATACTTCAAGGGATGATGGTGGATAGGCAATGGCAAACATTCAAAGAGCGCATGGATGAACAACAATTGTTTATTCCTGTCTGGTACAAAAGTAAAATGGGAAAGGTAGCTAAACCATGGCTAACAAGGGAAATTAGAGATAGCATTAGATCCAAGGAAGAGGCATACAAATTCGCCAGAAAAAACAACAGACCTAAGGATTGGGAGCAGCTTAGAATTCAGCAAGGGAGGACCAAGGGATTGATTAAGATGGGGAAAATAGAGTATGAGAGTAAGCTCGCAGGGAACATAAAAACTGACTGTAAAAATTTCTATAGGTATGTGAAGAGAAAAAGATTGGTGAAGACAAATGTAGGTCCCTTACAGTCAGAAACAGGGGAATTTATTATGGGGAACAAAGAAATGACTAGCCAACTAAATGCATACTTTGGTTCTGTCTTCACAAAGGAGGACACAAATATCAGAGCAGAAATGTTGGGGTACACAGAGTTTTTTGAGAGGGAGGAACTGAAGGAAATCTGGAGATATTACACTAATACAGTATTAGTAGAGAAATGGTGTTGGGGAAATTGTTAGGGATTGAAGGCCGATAAATCCCCAGGGCCTGATAATCTACATCCCCGAGTACTTAAGGAAGTGGCCCCAGAAATAGTGGATGCATTGGTGGTTATCTTCCAAGATTCTATAGATTCTGGAACAGTTCCTACAGATTGGAGGGTAGCTAATGTAACCCTACTATTTAAAAAGGGAGGTAGAGAGAAAGCAGGGAATTATAGACCAGTCAACCTGACGTTAGTAGCGGGGAAAAGTCTAGAGTCCATTATCAAAGATTTTATAGCAGAGCACTTGGAGAACAGTGGTAGAATCAGACAGAGTCAGCATGGATTTACAAAAGGGAAATCATGCATGACAAATCTACTAGAATTCTTTGAGCATGTAACTAGTAGAATTGATGAGGGGGAGCCAATGGATGTGGTTTATTTGGACTTTCAGAAGGCTTTCGACAAAGTCCCACATAAGAGATTAGCGTGTAAATTTAAAGCACATGGGATTGGGGGTAGTTTATTGCGATGGATAGGAAATTGGTTGGCAGACAGGAAACAAAGAGTAGGAATAAATGGGTCTTTTTCCGAATGGCAGGCGGTGACTAGTGGGGTACCGTAGGGATCAGTGCTAGGACCCCAGCTATTCACAATATATATTAATGATTTAGATGAGGGAGCTAAATGTAATATCTCCAGATTTGCAGATGACACAAAACTGGGTGGGAGGGTAAGTTGTGAGGAGGATGGGAGAGGCTTCAGGGTAATTTGGACAAGTTGAGTGTGGGCAAATGCATGGCAGATGCAGTGTAATGTGGATAAATGTGAGGTTATCCACTTTGGTAGCAAAAACAGGAAGACAGATTATTATCTGAATGGCTATAAACTGAGAGAGGGGAATATGCAAACGAGACCTGGGTGTTCTCGTACACCAGTCGCTGAAGGTAATCATGCAAGTCCAACAGGCGGTAAGAAAGGCAAATGGTATGTTGGCCTTCATAGCAAGAGGATTCGAGTACAGGAGCAGGGATGTCTTTCTGCAATTATACAGGGCCTTGGTAAGGCCACACCTGGAATATTGTGTGCAGTTTTGGTCTCCTTATCTGAGGAAGGATGTTCTTGCTATAGAGGGAGTGCAGATTTACCAGACTGATTTCTGGGATGGCGGGACTGACATATGAGGAGAGATTGAGTCAGTTAGAGATTATATTCGCTGGAGTTAATAAGAGTGAGAGGGTTCTCATTGAAACCTTAAAATTTTAACAGGATTTGACAGGGTAGGTGCAGGAAGGATGTTTCCAATAGTGGGGGAGCCCAGAACCAGGGGTCATAGTCTAAGGATACAGGGTAAACCTTTCAGGACTGAGTTGAGGAGAAATTTCTTTACCCAGAGAGTGGTGAGCCTGTGGAATTCGGTACCACAGAAAGCAGTTGAGACCAAAACATTGTATGTTTTCAAGAAGGAGTTAGTTATCACTGTTGGGGTAAAAGGGATCAAAGGGTATGGGGCGAAAGCGGGAACAGGTTACTGAGTTGGATGATCATAATGAATGGCAGAGCAGGCTCGAAGGGCCAAATGGCCTACTCCTGCTCCTATTTTCTATGCTTCTATGTTTGACCTTTGAGATCCTGCTACCTAGCTCCCTAAATTCTTGTTGCAGAATCTCATCCCTCTTTCTACCTATGTCGTTGGTACGAATGTGTAATCTAACCTCTGACTGTTCATCCTCCCCCTTCAGAATGTCCTGCAGCCGCTCCGTGATATCCTTGACCACTAGCACCAGGGAGGCAACATACCATCCTGGAGTCACGTTTGCGGCCACAGAAACGCTTATCTGTACCCCTTACGATAGAATACCCTATCACGATAGCTCTTCCACTCTTTTTCCTGCCCTCCTGTGCAGCTGAGCCACCTGTGGGTGCCACAGACTTGGTTCTTGCTGCTTTCCCCTGAGAAGCTATCTCTCCCAACAGTATCCAAAGCGGAAAATCTGTTAGAGAGGGAGATGGACCCAGGGGACTCCTTCACTACCTGCCTAGTTCTTCTACGCTGCATGGCGATCACCCATTCCCTTTCTGCCTGAGCAGTCTTTACTTGCAGTGTGACCACCTTTCCTGCAGACCATGTAACCTGGTATATTTTGTTTCTTGTCCTGAGTGTCTTAGAATTATAGAATCATATGCAAGAGCAACTCACCTAGTCCCACTGCCCCACCTTTTCCCCATCGCCCTGCAAACTTTTTCTCTTCAGATAATTATCCAATTCTCTTTTGAAAGCTTCGAGTGAATCTGCCTCCACCGCACTCTAAGACAGTGCATGCCAGATCCAAACCACTCGCTGCAGAAAAAAGATTTTCCTCACGTTGCTCTTGCTTCTTTTGCCAATCACCTAAGATCAGTGTCTACTATTTCTGGATCTTTCTACCAATGGGAACAGTTTCTGACCTTTCTCTGCACTCATACTTCCTGATCTTCCACACCATGATGCTTCCTCACTACTGGCCTTATATGATCCTTTACTATTAGGGTTAACACCACGCCCACCCCCCCCCATCCTTGCCACACACCTACTTTACCATCTTGTCTGTCTTTTTGAAATATCAAGCACCCTGGAATATTTAGTTCCCAACTTTGGCCACCATGTAACCATGGGTGATTTTACATTGCGGTGGACATAAGCAACGGTGGTATACCCGTGTGAACCGCACGTCATGGAGCCACCGCGATATTCAGCGCAGCGGCTCATTTAAATGGTCGGGGTGAACCGCCCACCCCGATGAGTGGAGTGGGAGGACTGTCCATCCCCAACAATGTCGTCAGCAGGCACTGGCGCCATGTTTAAAGAGCTTCCATTCCATTTACATTTTTCAAGGTAAATGCAATAAAAAATTTAGATCTATTTAAATTTCCCTCTCCCAGGTCCCCAAAAACCATAAAATTAATTGCTTGACCTCTCCCCACCCCCTAAACACTTCCCCTGCCCACCTGACCTTCACCCACCTAAGTTCATAAACTTTAAACTTTACCCCTTCCCACCATCCCCTCCACCAATCACTCTGATGCCACAACACCCCCCCACCCCCTGCCGCACTGAAAAACTCACCTGCTCCCCCCTCCCCACTAGCCTTCCGCCTCGGTTCCCCAGACGGGGATCCGAAGTTACGAGAGTGCCGGCGAAGGCACCAATATCACTTGGGATGGATGACAGGAGCACAACGGTCATTCATTCATATGTAAATTATTTACATTGTAAATTGGGCTCCCGTTGCCAAGCGACAATGGGGGGGGGGCCACCACAAGGCCTCACTGCCACCAGCAATATGGTGTAATATGGGGCCAGCCTTCCTGGCATCGAGGTCCATGGCGGGCCTCTACCGGAGCATTTTACGGCCCCTACCGCCACGATCCCCAACGTTGGTGGCGGGGGGTCTGTAAAAATTAGCCCCATGTCTCTGTAATGGCTATGAGATCAAACCCATTTATCTCTATTTGTGCCATTAATTTGTTTATCTTGCTATTATGAACGTATTGTGCCTTTTTCCTGATTTGACCATATTCACTGATGCACTATTACTGTTAAACTCTCTATCCCTTCCTGTCACTCTCTGCAAAGCTTAACCTAAATCGCAACACTGCTCTGTGACATTGACTTTCCTCTTTAGATTTCTAACTTTCTGCTCACTTGAACCCTCCTCGCTACTTATGAGTTTAAAAGCCTGACCTCCAACCCTAGATATTCAATTCACCAGGACACTGGTCCCAGCTAATGGAACAGTTCCCTCTTTCCCCAGTACTGGTGCAATGTATGATGGCATGAAGAGAGCTCTTGGGCCAACCATCAAGAAGATCACCCCCCTCAAATCTAAATCGGGGGACATAATCACTGACCAACGCAAACAGATGGACCGCTGGGTTGAGCACTACCTAGAACTGTACTCCAGGGAGAATGCTGTCACTGAGACTGCCCTCAATGCAGCCCAGCCTCTACCAGTCATGGATGAGCTGGACATACAGCCAACCAAATCGGAACTCAGTGATGCCATTGATTCCCTAGCCAGCGGAAAAGCCCCTGGGAAGGACAGCATTACCCCTGAAATAATCAAGAGTGCCAAGCCTGCTATACTCTCAGCACTACATGAACTGCTATGCCTGTGCTGGGACGAGGGAGCAGTACCCCAGGACATGCGCGATGCCAACATCATCACCCTCTATAAAAACAAAGGTGACCGCGGTGACTGCAACAACTACCGTGGAATCTCCCTGCTCAGCATAGTGGGGAAAGTCTTTGCTCGAGTCGCTCTGAACAGGCTCCAGAAGCTGGCCGAGCGCGTCTACCCTGAGGCACAGTGTGGCTTTCGTGCAGAGAGATCGACTATTGACATGCTGTTCTCCCTTCGTCAGATACAGGAGAAATGCCGTGAACAACAGATGCCCCTCTACATTGCTTTCATTGATCTCACCAAAGCCTTTGACCTCGTCAGCAGACGTGGTCTCTTCAGACTACTAGAAAAGATCGGATGTCCACCAAAGCTACTAAGTATCATCACCTCATTCCATGACAATATGAAAGGCACAATTCAACATGGTGGCTCCTCATCAGAGCCCTTTCCTATCCTGAGTGGTGTGAAACAGGGCTGTGTTCTCGCACCCACACTTTTTGGGATTTTCTTCTCCCTGCTGCTTTCACATGCGTTCAAATCCTCTGAAGAAGGAATTTTCCTCCACACAAGATCAGGGGGCAGGTTGTTCAACCTTGCCCGTCTAAGAGCGAAGTCCAAAGTACGGAAAGTCCTCATCAGAGAACTCCTCTTTGCTGACGATGCTGCTTTAACATCTCACACTGAAGAATGCCTGCAGAGTCTCATCGACAGGTTTGCGGCTGCCTGCAATGAATTTGGCCTAACCATCAGCCTCAAGAAAACGAACATCATGGGGCAGGATGTCAGAAATGCTCCATCCATCAATATTGGCGACCACGCTCTGGAAGTGGTTCAAGAGTTCACCTACCTAGGCTCAACTATCACCAGTAACCTGTCTCTAGATGCAGAAATCAACAAGCGCATGGGTAAGGCTTCCACTGCTATGTCCAGACTGGCCAAGAGAGTGTGGGAAAATGGCGCACTGACACGGAACACAAAAGTCCGAGTGTATCAGGCCTGTGTCCTCAGTACCTTGCTCTACGGCAGCGAGGCCTGGACAACGTATGCCAGCCAAGAGCGACGTCTCAATTCATTCCATCTTCGCTGCCTTCAGAGAATACTTGGCATCAGGTGGCAGGACTATATCTCCAACACAGAAGTCCTTGAAGCGGCCAACACCCCCAGCTTATACACACTACTGAGTCAGCGGCGCTTGAGATGGCTTGGCCATGTGAGCCGCATGGAAGATGGCAGGATCCCCAAAGACACATTGTACAGCGAGCTCGCCACTGGTATCAGACCCACCGGCCGTCCATGTCTCCGTTATAAAGACGTCTGCAAACGCGACATGAAATCGTGTGACATTGATCACAAGTCGTGGGAGTCAGTTGCCAGCATTCGCCAGAGCTGGCGGGCAGCCATAAAGACAGGGCTAAATTGTGGCGAGTCGAAGAGACTTAGTAGTTGGCAGGAAAAAAGACAGAGGCGCAAGGGGAGAGCCAACTGTGCAACAGCCCCAACAAACAAATTTCTCTGCAGCACCTGTGGAAGAGCCTGTCACTCCAGAATTGGCCTTTATAGCCACTCCAGGCGCTGCTTCACAAACCACTGACCACCTCCAGGCGCGTATCCATTGTCTCTCGAGATAAGGAGGCCCAAAAGAAGGTGCCAGTACCCCATGAATTGAAACCCTGGTCTATCACACCACTCTTTGAGTCATACTTTCAACTCTCTGCAGCAAAACAAAAGTAAAGTACTGCAGATGCTAGAAATCTGTAAAAACAGGAAGTGCTGGAAATACTCAGCAGTTCTGGTAGCATCACAGAATCACAGAATGGCTACAGCACAGAAGGAGGCCACTTGGCACACTGTATCTGCACCAGCTCTCCGAATGAGCAAATTACTGAATGCCATTCCCCCGCCTTCTCCCCATAGCCCTGCACCTTCTTCCTTTTCAGATAACTGTCCAATTCCTTCGTGAATGCCTCGATTGATCCTGCCTCCACCACGCTCTTAAGTAGTGCATTCCATATCCTCACCGCTTGCTGTGTGAAAAAGTTTTTCTTCATGATTCCATTGCTTCTTTTGGGTAGACGGTGGCGTAGTGGTATTATCACTGGACTAGAAACCCAGAGACACAGGGTATTCCTCTGGGGACATGGGTTCGAATCCCACCACAGCAGAAGGTGGAATTTGAACTTAATAAAAATCTGGAATTAAAAACTAGTCCAATGATGGCCATGAAACCATTGTCGATTGTTGTAAAAACCCATCTGGTTCACTAATGTCCTTTAGGGAAGGAAATCTGCTGTCCTTACCTGGTCTGGCCTACATGTGACTCCAGACCCACGGCAATGTGGTTAACTCTTAAATGCCCTCTGAAATGGCCTAGCAAGCCACTCAGTTGTACCTAACCGCTACAAAGTCTATAAAAAGGAACGAAACCGGACGGACCACCCGGCATCGACCTAGGCACCGGAAACGACAACGGCAAACCCAGTCCTGTCGACCCTGCAAAGTCCTCCTTACTAACATCTGGGGGCTTGTGCCAAAGTTGGGAGAGCTGTCCCACACACTAGTCAAGCAACAGCCTGACATAGTCATACTCACGGAATCATATCTTACAATGTCCCAGACACTGCCATCACCATCCCTGGGTACGTCCTGTCCCACCGGCAGGACAGACCCAGCAGAGGTGGTGGCACAGTGGTATACAGTAGGGAGGGAGTTGCCCTGGGAGTCCTCAACATCGACTCCAGACTTCATGAAGTCTCATGGCATCAGGTCAAATATGGGCAAGGTAACCTCCGACTGATTACCACCTACTGCCCTCCCTCAGCTGATGACTCAGTACTCCTCCATGTTGAACACCACTTGGAGAAAGCACTGAGGGTGGCAAGGGCACAAAATGTACTCTGGGTGGGGGACTTCAATGTTCACCACCAAGAGTGGCTCGGTAGCACCACTACTGACCGAGCTGGCCGAGTCCCAAAGGACATGGCTGCTAGACTGGGTCTGCGGCAGGTGGTGGGGGAACCAACACGAGGGAAGAACATACTCGACCTCGTCCTCACCAATCTGCCTGCCGCGGATGCATCTGTCCATGACAGTATTGGTAGGAGTGACCACCGCACAGTCCTTGTGGAGACGAAGTCCCACCTTCACATTGAGGATACCGTCCATCGTGTTGTGTGGCACTATCACCGTGCCGAATGGGATAGATTTCGAACGGATCTAGCAATGCAAAACTGGGCATCCATGAGGCACTGTGGGCCATCAGCAGCAGCAGAATTGTACTCGACCACAATCTGTAACCTCATGGCCCGGCATATCCCCCACCCTACCATTACCATCAAGCCAGGAGACCAACCCTGGTTCAATGAAGAGTGCAGGAGGGCATGCCAGGAGCAGCACCAGGCATACCTCAAAATGCACTGCAGCAACGCACCAAGACTTCTTAGACAGCACCTTCCAAACCTGCGACCTCTACCAACTAGAAGGACAAGGGCAGCAAATACATGGGAACACCACCACCTGCAAGTTCCCTTCCAAGTCTCACACCATCCTGACTTGGAACTATATCGCTGTTCCTTCACTGTCACTGGGTCGAAATCCTGGAACTCCCTTCCTAACAGCACTGTGGGTGTACCTACCCCACATGGACTGCAGCGGTTCAAGAAGGCAGCTCACGGGCAATCAGGGATGGGCAATAAATGCTGGCCTGGCCAGCAACGTCAATATCCCATGAATGAATACAAAAAAAATACACATCTCTGTAATGGCTATCTGATCACATGTATTTATTACTATTTGACCTGTCAATTCATCTGCTTTGTTATGAATGCTACGTGCATACAGATAGAGCCTTTTGTTCTGTCTTTTTACTGTTTTTGTAACCTCTAGTCTTATCTGCTGGTGCACTCTTAGGTTTGTGCACTTTGTCCCTTCCTGCCGCACTCTGATTCCTATTAACTCCCACTGCTTGAATGGCTTCCTTTACCATGGTGCTATGGTCAGTTCACTCATCCACCTTGCTGCCCCCGCTTTCATTCATACAAGTTGCAAGAACCTTGAACTTGTTCGTCAATTCTAAAGGCTGAGACTCCTCCATTTCTATATTCGGGGCCACCATATCTGCCTCACTCACAGTCACACCCTCCTATCCCGGACCTTGGACCAAATCAGAAGACCCTATGCTAAGGGGTATGACCACCTCCTGGTACAAAGTGATCAGGCACCTTCCCCCCACTGCTGTGTCTGCAGCTCAGCCTCTAGCTCAATGACTCTGAGTCAAAGTTCCTGCAGCCACAGCCACTTACTGCATACATGTTTGCCCTGGCTCACACTGGTATACAGGAGTTCCCACAGCATGCAGTCGCAACACATCACCTGACCTGCCATTTTATTATGTGGTAATTAATACATGTTTGTACTTAATTAACAATTAACTTAAAATTAATAAAACCTACTACTTCCAAAAAGCTTTATTACCACTAGTAAACTTTACTAATACTAATAAAACCTTAAGTTATGAAAGATAAATGAGCAAAATGTCAAAATACTCACCAACCAATCACTTACCAGGTTCCCTTTCCAGCCCCAGCCTCCCCCGCCCATCTCAGACCCCACCCAGCCCCTGCCCCATCCCCATCCCCGCTCGGCCCCTGCCCCAGACCCAGACCCCGCTCGGCCCCTGCCCCAGCCCTTGCCCCAGACCCCGTCCCCGCTCGGCCCCTGCCCCATCCCCATCCCCATCCCCGCTCAGCCCCTGCCCCAGCCCCCGCCCAGCTCCTGCCCCATCCCCGTCCCCGCTGAGCCCCTGCCCCATCCCTGTCCCCGCTGAGCCCCTGCCCCATCCCTGTCCCCGCTCAACCCCTGCCCCATTCCCCGCCCAGCCCCTGCCCCATCCCCGTCCCCGCTGAGCCCCTGCCCCAGACCCGTCCCCGCTCGGCCCCTGCCCCAGCCCCCGCCCAGCCCCTGCCCCATCCCCGCTCAGCCCCTGCCCCAGATCCCGCCCCAACCCTCACCCCAACTCCATCCCCACTCAGCCCCAACCCCAGCCCCCGCCCCATCCCTGCTCAGCCCCCACCCCAGCCCCTGCCCCAGACCACGCCCAATCCCCACCCCATCCCCGTCCCTGCTCAGCCCCTGCCCCAGACCCCGCCCCAGCCTCTGAAGCTCTCAGACCACTCCACTTTCACTCAGGCATTCGACACTATCAGCAGAGCAGGGCTCTACAAGATTTTGGGAAAAACTGTCTGTCCACCGAAGCTCCTCAATGTCATCCACTCCTTCCATGAGAACATGCACTGCACTGTACAGTTTGATGGCTCCACTTCCGACAGTTTTGGAGTGAAGAATGGAGTGAAACAGGGTTGTGCCCTAGCCCCCACTCTGTTTGGCATCTTCTCCTCCATGCTTTTAATCTTCGCCTTCCCTGCAGATGTGGAAGGAGTCTACTTGCACACTAGGTCAGACAGCAAGCTCTACAATCTGAAGGTTGAAAGCGAAGACAAAAACACATCACGTCCTGATCAGAGAACTCCTCTACGCTGATGATGCTGAGCTAGTTGCTCACACAGGCAGATCGGACACGTCCGCAGGATGGAAGACGGTTGCATAACCAAGGATCTGCTGTATGGTGAGGGAGCTGGGGCCAGATGACCAGTGAGATGCCCAAAATTCCTCTTCAAGGACGCTTGCAAGCGTGACATGAAGGCCCTAAATATCGACTATCGCAGCTGGGAAGTCCCTAGTTGGCGAAAGAGGGAAATGGCGACACATCCTGTGGACTGGTGTGCACGACCACGACAACCAGTTGCTACAGCAGCTTGGCAACAGCGCCAACATCAAAAACAACAACTCACAGTGTCACTTGGCAGCTTCACGTGCAGCAGTTGTGGCAGAACCTGCCTCTCAAGGACTGGCCTTCACAGCCATCAGCAAAGGTGCACCAAGAGAAGACATCCCACCGAAATGGATTGTTTGCTGTGTGTCTGTCATCTTTCATAGATGGAAGGATGCCAACCAAGGGAAATGTCAAGGATGTAGAACAGAGTAGTGATTTGGGTAAAATTAACAGAGGGTGTCAAGAAAGGACAGAGGCTTAACAAAGGTCATTGGGGCATCAGTGACTAAGGTGACATCAGGGAAAATAGAAAAAAGTGAGAACTAAAGACACTATATCTGAATGCATGAAGCATTCAGAACAACTTAGATGAATTAATAGCATAGATAGAAATGTATAGATTTGATCTAATAGCCATTACTGAGATGTGGTTGCAGAGGGCTTAAGTTTGGGAACTAATTATTCCAGGATAGATAACTTTTGGAAGAGATGAGAAAATGGAAAAGGAGGAAGGGTAGCCCTGATTATAAAGAATGGGATAGAGACAGTAGAGACGTGGGATCTTAGATCAGAAAATCAAGAAGTAGAATCAGTTTGGTTGGAGCTAAGAAACAGTAAGGGGCAGAAAACATCAGTGGGAGTTGTTTAGAGGCCCCCTAACAGTAGTCATAAAGGAGGGCAGAGTATAAATCAGGCAATTAGAGATGCATATAATAAGAGTAATACAGTAATCATGGGGTACTTTAATCTTCATATAGACTGGGTAAAGCTTTTAGTAATGGTGTGGAGGAAAAGTTCATGGAATGTGTATAACATAGTTTTTTTTAGATCAATATGTTGAGGAACTAAATAGTTACAGGCTATTGTGCAACCTTATAGTAAAGAAATATGTAGGAAAGATTGATCATAACATGATAAAATTTTATATTGAGTTTGAGAGTGATTTAGTTAAGTCTGAAACTAGGGTCTTAAATCTGAGCAAAGCAAATTACATAGATATGAGGAGCAAGTTGGCTAAGATAGATTGGGAAACTACATTAAAGATACGGCGGTAGTTAAGCAATGGCAGACACTGAAAGAATTAGTTCATAATTTGCAATGAGTGTACATTCCCTTAAGGAATAAAAACCCTGTAAGGAAAAGTGGTCCAACTCTGGCTAACAAGAGGAGTTAAGGATAGTACTACATCAAAGGAAGAGGTTTATAATGTTGCCAAAATGAGAAGTCAGCCAAAGAATTGAGAGGATATTAGAATTCAATAAATGAGTACCAAGAAATTGATAAAGTAAGAGAAAAGAGAATATGAGAGTAAACTAGAAAGAGACTTAAAGCAGGTCTTAAAAGATTCCAAAGATATGTAAAAAAGAGGATATTCAAATAGTCATTTGGTAGTACAGAACTTAAGTATTGCTGAAAATAGAATATTGCTGAAAATAGACATGTTGTCGAAGCTCAAATTGTCTTGTACTCATCAGGACAATCCGCAAGAATACCAATTTAAGCGAAAACAACAACCTGATACTGTATGAGAAGAGAATGTTGATTGGTTGGCAAGTGAACTCTGATTGGTAGAGGTGTTGCCCTAGAGAATGCATCAGTTTACGGTGACTAACTGTTCACTGCCGAGCTTTGCTTGAAATTTAAACCAGGCAGCTTGACTCTGATTGGTCAAGGCATTTCCCTGAGGAATGAACCAGTAAATGGCTGTCACTTCTTTTGTTCAGCTGAAACAGGCGCAATGTATGTACATGTTCTATCTGGGGCCTTGTGTATTAATATATGTAGCTTCCAGTAGGTGCAATGTGCCACACTGCGAGCCCTACTGACAATCTTAAATTGGTTGTCAATGTAATTCTTAGCACACTGAGGATTATTTAGCAAATGTTGTCCAATCACGGAATCACGTCTAATGTTGGACACTATGATTTGAGTTTTGCAAGCACGGCCTGGTTGGGTACGACTTGTACCTTGCCCATTGCGAACAGCGGAAGGGACATGTTGTTTGATGTTTTCCCTTACATTGGTATTCTTTCAGATTGTCCTGATGAGTGCAAGACAAAAAGCTTTGACAACATGTCTCTATTTTCAGCAGGAGGAGATTACAGAAAGTAAACCTGGGTCCCTTTGAGGCAGAGACAGGTGAAATATATAATGGAAAATAAAGAAATGGCAGAGACATTAAGCAAATACTTTGTATCTGTCTTCATGGTAGAAAACAAAGAAAATTCCAGCAGTAATGGGCAACCAAGAGTCTAGTGGGACTGAGGGACTAAAAGAAATCGTACAGGAGAAACTAATGGGACTGAAAGCCCCTGGACCTGATGACCTACATCCTAGGGTTTTAAAAGAGGTGGTTACAGAGATCGTGGATGTATTGATTTTGATCTTTCAGAATTCCCTAATATTCTGGAATGGTCCCCATGAATTGAAAGTTAGCAAACAAAAGCCCACTATTCAAGAAAGGAGAGAAAGATATAGAAAATGAGGAATTATAGGCCAGTTAGTCTGACATCAGTCGTAGCCTTTGGTGTTCCTGTTTTACACCCATGTAGATCCAGTTTTTACTAAAATGAGTTTCCTTATTTAATGAGGAAACTGCAGAAGATGGAGTTAAGAGTTTAATTGCTCTTTAGGCTGCAAGCAAGAACCCATATTTTGTAAAAAGAAAACCTTTATAGGGATAGTTTGAAATCATAGGTTGCAGACTCCTGCGCTGTTTGTTGGGACGTTTATCTGCATAATTCAAATGATGGTCCATATTTTTTAAAAAGATTGTTGTAATACATTTGACTATCATTAAATGTGACAGGAAGTGCTATATCAAACCTGTCCTTACCTGGTCTGGCCTACATGTGACTCCAGACCCACAGCAATGTGATTGACTCTTAAATGCCCTCTGAAATGGCCTAGCAAGCCACTCAGTTGTATCTAACCACTATGAAGTCAATAAAACAGAATGAAACCGGACGGACCACCCGGCATCAACATAGGCACCAGAAATGACAACGGCAAGCCCAGCCCTGTCGACCCTGCAAAGTCCTCTTTACTAACATCTGGGGGCTTGTGCCAAAGTTGGGAGAGCTGTCCCACAGACTAGTCAAGCAACAGCCTGACATAGTCATACTCATGGAATCATACCTTACAGACAATGTCCCAGACACTGCCATCACCATCCCCGGGTATGTCCTGTCCCACCGGCAGGACAGACCCAGCAGAGGTGGCGGTACAGTGGTATACAGTAGGGAGGGAGTTGTCCTGGGAATCCTCAACATCGACTCTGGACCCCATTGAGTCTCATGGCATCAGGTCAAACGTGGGCAAGGAAACCTCCTGCTGATTACCACCTACCGCCCTCCCTCAGCTGATGATTCAGTACTCCACCATGTTGAACACCACTTGGAGGAAGCACGAGTGGCAAGGGCACAAAATGTACACTGGGTGGGGGACTTCAATGTCCATCACCAAGAGTGGCTCGGGAGCACCACTACTGACTGAGCTGGCCAAGTACTAAAGGACATAGCTGCTAGACTGGGTCTGCGGCAGGTGGTGAGGGAACCAATAAGAGGGACAAACATAATTGACCTTGTCCTCACCAATCTGCCTGCTGCAGATGCATTTGTCCATGACAGTATTGGTAGGAGTGACCACCGCACAGTTCTTGTGGAGACGAAGTCCCGCTTTCACATTGAGGATACCCTCCATTGTGTTGTGTGGCACTATCCCCGTGCTGAATGGGATAGATTTCAAACAGATCTAGCAATGCAAAACTGGGCATCCATGAGGCGCTGTGGGCCATCAGCAGCAGCAGAATTGTACTCAACCGTGATATCAAGAAGTGACGGAAGGCACTAGCTACTGCAAAGGCTATGGGCCCTGACAATATTCCAGCAATAGTACTGAAGACCTGTGCTCCAGAACTTGCCGCACCCCTAGCCAAGCTGTTCGAGTACAGCTACAACACTGGCATCTACCTGGCAATGTGGAAAATTGCCCAAGCATATCCTGTACACAAAAAGCAGGACAAGTCCAACCCGGCCAATTACTGCCCCATCAGTCTACTCTCAATCATCAGTAAAGTGATGGAAGGTGTCATCGGAAGTGCCATCACGCGGCACTTGCTTAGCAATAACCTGCTCAGTGACGCTCAGTTTGGGTTCTGCCAGGGCCACTCAGCTCCTGACCTCATTACAGCCTTGGTTCAAACATGGGCAAAAGAGCTGAACTCAAGAGCTGTGGTGAGAGTGACTGCCCTTGACATCAAGGCAGCATTTGACTGACTATGGCATCATGGAGCCCTGGCAAAACTGAAGTCAATGGGAATCAGGGGGAAAACTCTCCGCTGGTTGGAGTCATACCTAGCACAAAGGAAGATGGTTGTGGTTGTTGGAGGTCAATCATCTGAGCTCCAGGACATCACTGCAGGAGTTCCTCAGGGTAGTGTCCTAGGGCCAACCATCTTCAGCTGCTTCATCAATGACCTCCTTCAATCATAAGGTCAGAAGTGGGGATGTTCGCTGATGATTGCACAATGTTCAGCACCATTCATGACTCCTCAGATACTGAAGCAGTCCATATAGAAATGTAGCAAGACCTGGACAATATCCAGACTTGGGCTGATAAGTGGCAAGTAACATTCGTGCCACACAAGTGCCAGGCAATGACCTTCTCCAACAAGAGAGAATCTAACCATCCCCCCTTGACGGTCAATAGCATTACGATCACTATATCCCTCACTATCAACATCCTCGGGGTTACTATTGACCAGAAACTGAACTGGAGTAGCCATATAAATACTGTAGCTACAAGAGCAGGTCAGAGGTTAGGAATCCTGCGGCAAGTAACTCACCTCCCGACTCTCTAAAGCCTGTCCACCATCTACAAGGCACAAGTCAGAGTGTGATGGAATACTCTCCACTTGCCTGAATGGGTGCAGCTCCATCAACACTCAAGAAGCTTGACACCATCCCGGACAAAGCAGCCCACTTGATTGGCACACCATCCACAAACATTCACTCCCTCCAACACCGACGCACAGTGTCAGCCGTGTGTACCATCTACAAGTTGCACTGCAATAACTCACCAAGGCTCCTTCGACAGCACCTTCCAAACTGCGACCTCTACCAACTAGAAGGACAAGGGCAGCAAATGCATGGGAACACCACCACCTGCAAGTTCCCCGTCAAGCCACACACCATCCTGACTTGGAACTATATCGCCGTTCCTTCACTGTCGCTGGGTCAAAATCCTGGAACTCCCTTCCTAGCGGCACTGTGGGTGTACCTACCTCACATGGACTGCAGCAGTTCAAGAAGGCAGCTCACCACCACCTTCTCAAGGGAAATTAGGGATGGGCAATAAATGCTTGCCTAGCCAGTGACGCCCACATCCCATGAATGAATTAAAAAAAAGACATTTAGTATTCTGGCAATATAGCAAACTTCCTGGGGTGTTGCTGATGTTCTGTACAGTTATGGATGTCAAACCATCTTATGCACAATTTCTGCTAAGGTGGGGCTGTGTCTTTTTTATACCACAATGTCTTATTGTTGTTCAACAAATTATTGTTTGGTGAACAAATTTTTCAGATTGGAATGTAGTTTGCCAATTTCAGCCTGTAACTCAGAAGAGTTGAGGAATATTATAATGCTGGTGCTTGTTCATCGAAAATGATAGCCACACACCAACCTGCAATGACCCTGACCAAACAATTCAACATTTTGTGACATCCAGCTATGTCTGTTATTAACCATTAGATCCCTATGCCATAAAGGCCAGGATGGCTTACCAGAATAATATGCTGGACATTAAATAGTAAATGTCCCCAATAGTAATAAAAATCATGTATTTCAATTTACCATAAACAAGGTCATGAGAGAGTTGCTTACATATATGAGAAAGAGAGAGAGATAATTCCAAGTTGATGAACTGATTTACACTGTATATATTGTACGGTCGTGTGGCCCTTTAATGGCAGTTGTACATTTCAGCACAAAGCAGTTGAATTTTGATATTACCAGTAAAGACATTAAAGGATTCCAAAGAAACAGCAAATTAAATTTACATCATTTTTTTTTTTTTAGGTACAGTAGCGCAGCCCAGAAGATCAGATCGCTTTTCTGCGATGATAGGTTTAAGTGCTGTCCTCACATTTCTGGTCTTAGTAGCTGTGATACAAGTGACACACGATGCTATACAAAGAAATAAAAGGTAAGGAAATTTTAAAACAATTGACTCTGCTAAACTTCCCTTCCCAAGACAGAAAAACCCATTATGAGTTGGAAATCTCAAAGTTGAAAATATGCATTCTGTCTAATTTATCTAATCATATGCTGAATTCGCAGCAGTTTATTGTAGGCTCAATAAAATCATAGTTTATTTATTTAGAGATGCAGCACTGAAACAGGCCCTTCAGCCCACCGAGTCTATGCCAACCAACAACCACCCATTTATACTAACCTTACAGTAATCCCATATTCCCTACCACCTACCTACACTAGGGGCAATTTACAACAGCCAATTTATCTATCACCTGCAAGTCTTTGGCACCCAGCGAAAACCCACACGGTCACAGGGAGAACTTGCAAACTCCGCACAGGCAGTACCCAGAATCGAACCCAGGTTCCTGGAGCTGTGAGGCTGCGGTGCTAACCACTGCGCCACCCAGTTATGAGCATAAAACAGAACTCAGACAAAGCAGATTATAGTGACCTAAAATGCAGAATGAAGAATTTTAAATGGGAATTTAGCAAGAGTGGGAATTCAGAGTGGTTATTGGTGTTTTTATCAAACTGGAATTTAGCTCAGTATTTTAATTTAATAATCTGCAAGTTAGTTAGCAGTTAACCGTCAGTCAACTGTAAATAAGTGGTTTGGTGTTAATTAGATACTGGGCTGAATTTTACGAGTGCGCCGCAGTTTGTGGTGGCACACTCTGATGGCGGCGTGCATCCCGCGCAGATGTGCCGTTACTGAGCCCCCGCGGGGGCTGATTTAAATAGAGGGGGCGGAGCGGCCGACCACAGTGACATAGAGGGGGTGGCCGCTGCGTCCCCGGCAACGGCATCAGGCGCCACTGCACAGGCACCATTTTTAAAGGGCTTCAAGCACTTCAGTTATATTTTAAAATGTAATGGTCCTGATCTCCGGGAATTAAAAATAAAATGTCAGCTGTAAATCACATATCCCACCCCCCAAATGGGTCATTTATACAATAATTGCCCTCTAACCCCATAATAACATTTGTTCCCTTTGGCCCTCAACCCCTTCCCACCATCCCCACAGCCAATAAAAAATGTTTTCCCCGCTCCTCCACCTCTCCTGCCCTGAAAATGTTATTCCTCCCCCCTCCCCACCAAGTTCTCACCTCGGAACTCCTTACGAAGTTCCGAAGGCACGCGAGCTGCGTTTGTTGGCGGTAAAATTGGCGTGGGACGGCCGCCACCTGCAGGTAAGTCTATTTGCATATCATTTAGGTTTATTTAAATATGCAGATGAAGGCTCGCCGCCAGGTGTCGGGGAGGCCGCACAGCGGTCCCCCTGCTGCCGGTAATATGTGGTGGGCCCTTCTCGATGTTGTGGGTCCAGGCGGGCCTCTCCCCACAGAATTTTACTGGCCCCCCCCACCCCCTCTGCGACCAATGTCTTCGAGGGGCTGGTAAAATTCAGCCCACTGTGTAGTTGGAAATTGACTGACCAGTTGAAACTAGTGCATTTATTAGATGGGGTATCAGCTAACTGAATGAAGTTGAATTAAAAGGGAACCCAAAAATCTTCAATTGCCATGTAAATAGGAAGCAAATAGTTAAAGATGGAGTGGGGCCTGTTAGGAACAAAGTGGATGATATATGCTTAGAGGCAAGGCTTGAATACTTAATGAGTACTTTGTATTTGTGTTTAATAAGGAAGAGGATGTTGTCAAAATATCAGTAGAAGCTGAGATGGTAGAGGTAATGGATGGGATGAAAATTGATAGGTAGGATGTACTGTCGAGACTGGATATGTTTAGAGTGGATAAGTTGCCTGGTCCAGATAGCTTGCATCCCAGGTTGCAAAAGGAATTGGGGATGGAGATAGTGGAAGGGTTTGCCATAATCTTCCAATCTTTCCTAGATATGGGGGAGGTGCCAGAGGATTGGGGAGTGGCAAATGTGACACCTTTATTTATGAAAGTGTGTAAGGACATTCCTAATAACTACAGACTGGTCAGTTTAACCATCAGTGGTGGGTAAGGTTTTAGAAACTATAATGGGAAAAAAACGACAGGCACTTGGAGAGGTTTGAGTTAATTAAGGAGAGCCAGCATGGATTTGTAAAAGGCAGATCGTGCTTGACTAATCTAATTGATTTTTTTGATGAAGTAACAGAGAGATTGATGAATGGAATTTAATGGTGTGGACTTTTTAGATTTTAAGAAAGCATTTGACAAAGTACCACATAAAAGGCAGGTTAACAAATTTGAAGCTTATGGAATAGGAGTTTCAGCTTGGATAAAAAAAATTGGCTTATGGACAGAAAACAGCAAGTTGTGGTAAATGGTCATTTTTCAGACTGGAGGATGGTAGACAGCAGTATTCCCCAAGGGTCAGTGCTAGGACCGCTGCTTTTTTGATATCTATAAATGACTTGGATACTGGAATACAGAGTAAAATTTCAAAATGATACCAAACTTGGAGATGTGGCAAACAGTGAGGATGAGACTAATCAACTGCAACAGGGCATAGATAGGCTAGCAGGATGGGCAGACAAGTGACAGGCAGAATTTGATACAGAGAAATGTGAGGTAATGCATTTTGGGAAAATGGATAGGGAGAGGCAATATAGACTAAATGGTATATTCTAAAGACTGTACAGGGATATAGGGACTTGGGGTTCATGTGCAGGTGGAAGGACATATTGAGAGTAATTAGAAAAGCATGCGGGATCTTGGGCTCCATAAATAGAGGTGTTGAGTAGAACAGCAGGGAAATCATGCTGAACCTTTATAAAGCTCTGGTTAGGCCCCAACTAGAGTATTGTGTCCAGTTCCGCTCACCACACTTTAGGAAGGATGCGAGGGTCCTTGAGAGGGTACAAAGCAGATTTACCAGAATGGTTCCAGTAATGAGGGATTTTAGTTACAAGGTTAGGCTGGAAAAGCTGGAGTTGTTCTCTTTAGAGCAAAGGAGATTGAGAGGAGATTTAATAGAGGTGTACAAGATGATGACAGGTTTAGATAAGGTAGACAAAGAAAAGATGTTACCATTAGCTGACGGTACAAGGACTAGGGGATACAAAGTTACAAAGCTTTTGGCAAGAGCTGTGGGGGGATGTGAGGAAAAACTTTTTATGCAGTGAGTTTTAATGTAACTTGCTTCATATGAAGGTGGTGGAAGTGGAGACAATGAATGATTTGATAAGGAAGTTGGATGGGCACTTGAGATAGAGCGGGGGAATGGGATAGACTGGATTGCTCCATGGACTCAATGGCCGAATGACCTCCTTCTGTGGCGTATTTGTCAATATATGAGTGGGTTTGCTGGTATGAGACTTGGTGACGAGAACATCAAAGAATGGCATGGAAAGTTGTTCCATCTCCATGCTGAAATTGATATTTGGATGTTGGTTATTAAGATAGAACATAGAACAGTATTGCACAGTACAGGCCCTTCGGCCCACGATGTTGTGCCGAACCTTAAACCTCCTCTAAGATCAAACTAACTATCTACCCTTCATTCTACTATCATCCATGTACTTATCCAAGAGTCGCTTAAATGCCCCTAATGCTTCTACTACCACCGCTGGCAGCGCATTCCACGCACCCACCACTCTCTGTGGAAAGAACCTACCTCTGACATCTCCCCGAAACCTTCCTCCAATCACCTTAAAATGATGCCCCCTGGTGATAGCCCTTTCCACCCTGGGAAAAAGTCTCTGACTATCCACTCTATCTATGCCTCTCATCATCTTGTACCCCTCTATCAAGTCACCTCTCATCCTTCTTCGCTGCAATCAGAAAAGCCCTAGCTCCCTCAATCTTTCTTCGTAGGACATGCCCTCCAGTCCAGGCAGCATCCTGGGAAATCCCCTCTGCACCCTCTCTAAAGCTTCCACATCCTTCCTATAATGAGGCGACCAGAACTGAGCACAATATTCCAAGTGTGGTCGAACCAGGGCCTGATAGAGCTGCAGCATAACCTCGCGGCTCTTAAATTCAATCCCCCTGTTAATGAAAGCCAACACACCATACGCCTTCTTAACAACCCTATCAACTTGGGTGACAACTTTGAGCGATCTATGGACATGGACCCCAAGACCCCTCTGTTCCTCCACACTACCAAGAATCCTGTCTTTAAGCCTGTATTCCGCATTCAAATTCGACCTTCCAAAATGAATCACTTCACACTTTTCCAGGTTGAACTCCATCTGCCACTTCTCAGCCCAGCTCTGCATCCTGTCAATGTCCCGTTGCAACCGACAACAGCCTTCCACACTATCCACAACTCCAGCAACCTTCGTGTCATCAGCAAACTTGCTAACCCAGCCTTCCACTTCCTCATCCAAGTCATTTATAAAAATCACAAAGAGCAGAGGTCCCAGAACAGATCCCTGTGGAACACCACTGGTCACCGAGCTCCATGCTGAATACTTTCTATCTACTACCACCCTCTGACTTCTATAGGCCAGCCAATTTTGTATCCAGACAGCCAACTTTCCCTGAATCCCATGCCTCCTTACTTTCTGAATGAGCCTACCATGGGGAACCTTATCAAACGCCTTGCTAAGATCCGTATACACCACATTCACTGCTCTTCCTTCATCAATGTGTTTTGTCACATCTTCAAAGAATTCAATAAGGCTTGTGAGGCATGACCTGCCCCTCACAAAGCCATGCTGACTGTCTCTAATCAAACCATGCTTTTCCAAATAATCATAAATCCTGTCTCTCAGAATCCTCTCCAATAATTTGCCCACTACCGACGTAAGACTGACTGGTCTATAATTCCCAGGGTTATCCCTATTCCCTTTCTTGAACAAGGGAACAACATTTGCCACCCTCCAATCATCCGGTACTACTCCAGTGGACAGTGAAGACGCAAAGATCATCGCCAAAGGCGCAGCAATCTCTTCCCTCGCTTCCCGTAATATCCTTGGGTATATCCCGTCTGGCCCCGGGGACTTATCTGTCCTCATATCATTCAAAATTTCCAGCTCATCCTCCCTCTTAACCTCAACCTGTTCGAGCATATCAGCCTGTTCCACGCTGTCCTCACAAACGACCAGGTCCCTCTCACTAGTAAATACTGAAGCAAAGTATTCATTTAGGACCTCCCCTACCTCCTCCGACTCCAGGCACAAGTTCCCTCCACTATCCCTGATCGGCCCTACCCTCACTCTGGCCATCCTCTTGTTCCTCACATAAGTGTAGAACGCCTTGGGATTTTCCTTAATCCTACCTGCCAAGACTTTTTCATGTCTCCTTCTAGCTCTCCTAAGTCCATTCTTCAGTTCCTTCCTGGCTACCTTGTAACCCTCCAGAGCCCTGTCTGATCCTTGCTTCCTCAACCTTAAGTAAGCTTCCTTCTTCCTCTTGACTAGCTGTTCCACATCTCTTGTCATCCAAGGTTCCTACCATCCCTTCCCTGCCTCATCGGGACAAACCTATCCAGCAGTCGCAGCAAGTGCTCCCTAAACAACCTCCACATTTCTGTCGTGCATTTCCCTGAGAACATCTGTTCCCAAATTATGCTCCCCAGTTCCTGCCTAATAGCATTGTAATTCCCCCTCCCCCAATTAACTATTTTCCCATCCCGTCTGCTCCTGTCCCTCTCCATGACTATAGTAGAGGTCAGGGAGTTGTGATCACTATCACCGAAATGCTCTCCCACCGAGAGATCTGCCACCTGGCCTGGTTCGTTGCCAAGCACCAAGTCCAACATAGTCTCCCCTCTAGTCGGCCTATCTACATATTGAGTCAGGAAACCTTCCTGGACACACCTGACAAAAACTGCTCCATCCAAACTATTTGCACTAAGGAGGTTCCAATCAATATTAGGGAAGTTGAAGTCACCCATGACAACAACCCTGTTACTTCTGCACCTTTCCAAAATCTGCCTCCCAATCTGTTCCTCCATGTCTCTGTTGCTATTGGGGGGTCTATAGAAAACTCCCAGCAAAGTGACTGCTCCTTTCCTGTTTCTGACTTCCACCCATACTGACTCAGTAGACAAACCCTCCTCGACGACCTCCCTTTCTGCAGCTGTGATACTATCCCTGATTAACAATGCCACTCCCCCACCTCTTTTACATCCCTCCCTATTCCTTTTGAAACATCTAAACCCCGGAACATCCAACATCCATTCCTGCCCCTGTGATATCCACATCTCCATAATGGCCACAACATCGTTGCTCCAAGTACTGATCCATGCTCTAAGTTCATCACCCTTATTCCTGACACTTCTTGCATTAAAATAGACACACTTCAACCTATCATACTGGCTGCAACTTTGCCCTGTCAACTGTCTAACCTTCCTCACAGACTCTCTGCACTCGGTATCTGCCTGTTCAACAGCTACCCCATCCACTGATCCGTGGCTCCGGTTCCCATCCCCCTGCCAAACTAGTTTAAACCCTCCCGAAGAGCTCTAGCAAGATGTTGGAGAAAACTATCAAGCTCTTCCCATCATGTTCCCATATGATGAAAGTGTCATCAACATATCGGAGCCAGAGTTTAGGTTGCAGAGTGGCTGAGTGAAATGCTGCTTGCTCAAACTCTTCCATGAAAATGTTGGTGACGATTGGTGACAGTGTAGGTGATGGAGAGCTCTCAAATCAGGTATAACTGGAGTCTGTCGTACTGGTGCCAACAATTGTGCTTTGGGAGGATCCCATGGAATCCCCTCTCGAGCAGCTTTCCTAGTAAGTAATTCTGCCTGGTTATTACCATCACCCTCTTCCCTGACTCCTGATGCTAATATGCCCCAAATATCAATTTGTCCTGGACACTTACCAGCAATATCACAAATTATTGGATGTTTGACATGATGGGTTTCCTTTCTGCTAAGAAGAAGCCGCGGTTTTGCCAGACAGGTAGGTATTCCAAGAGGGAATTACAACCAAAGGAGCTGATGGTGATTCTATCAGTAACAGTTTGAAGGGCTGTGAGCACAGCAATAATCTTAGCTTTCTGGGCTGAATATTGTGGTGGGTATTTAATAAGGATACAACAGCCGTCATGGGGAATCCAACATGCAACACCGCCAGTCTGATACTATCCTTGCCCATAAAACCATGTCCCATCCACATAAACCCTCGTGCACTCTAACAGTGGTGTGGCTTTAATAGGTCTGCATGGGTTTTCGCTGGGTGCTCCGGTTTCCTCCCACATCCAAAGACTTGCAGGTGATAGGTAAATTGGCCGTTGTAAATTGCCCCTAGTGTAGGGAGGTGATAGGAAATATGGGATTACTGTAGGGTTAGTATAAATGGGGGGTTGTTGGTCGGCACAGACTCAGTGGGCCGAAGGGCCTGTTTCAGTGCTGTATCTCTAAATAAAAATAAAAAAGGTCCACTGGACACAGCCTCTTACAACTTACAAGCATGTGGGTCTCCTTCATATTGCAACATACCAGCCAATTGGTAGTTGTGAGGTTGCAGGATAGTAATGTCTGTAATTTCATAATCCATCTACTCTATCACACAGGGGACACTCTCTTAACTTGCCCTTTATTAACAATGTCACTGGGTATGTGGGATGTGTAGAATTATTGGATTAAATTCAAACAGGCACTCTGTAATTAACTGACCAATGGATACCTCGGGCTGAATTTTACCAGCCCTTCATTGGCAGGGGTCGTGGCAGGGGTGCCCATAAAATGTTTTCGGGAGCAGCCCGCCATGACCCCTGACGCCGAGAAGACCCCGTCGCATTTTACTGGTGGCAGCGAGGCCTCGGTGCTGCCCCCCCCGCTGCCGAGTGGCGGGACCTTCACTTAAATAGTCAACTCAATGCAAATAAATTTACATCCACTTACCTGGTCCCGGCAGCCGTCCCATGCCGAATTTACAGCCGTCAGCTGCAACTCGCGTGCCTTCGGAACTCCGTTCGGGGGGGTGGGGGGGGGGAAGAGTAGCGGGAAAAACACTTCTTATTGGCTGTGGGATGGTGGGAAGGAATTGAAGGGCAAAGGTGACCAAGTACGGGGGGAAAAGGTCAGGTTAGAAATAAAGTTTTTTTTTGGTGGGAATGGCCCAAAAATAAAGTGTGTGGTCATGGGGGATGGGGGGTTGGTGGTAGAGGGGCTTTCATCTTTTGTTGAACATTGGAGACTCAATGGCAAATGATTGTTTCTTTAAAAATGTAAATTCTCCTGAAAGGTTTGAAGCTCTTTAAAAATGGCGCCAGCGTCTGTGCAGTGGTGCCAGACGCTGCAATGCCATCAGGGGCGACTGCTCTACCCCCTCCATTTAAATGAGCCCCCATGCGAAATATCACAGGTGCTCAGCAGCGGCAATTCCGTGTCGGAGCGCCGCCGAGTTGAAAGTGTGCCGCCACGATGTGTGGCATGCTAATAAAATTCAGCTCCTCATGACTGATCAGTACACTGGCTGAACGATCTTTCCACAGGGGTAAATGTGCGTGAAACATATCTGACTGGAATATCTTTTCCATACACCTCTTGCATTACTGCAATGGATATGCATTGTTCTAACACTGCCACTTCCCAAATAAAAAGCTTTGATTCATCAGGGCTCCACAAGGCCTAAATGAGTGTTTTTTTTAAGACTTGCAAATGCTTGATGGGATTCCAAATCTGAACTCTGTCATCTGTATCAGGGCTACCCTGCAGATGGAGAGACAAAGGGGCTGTTATCTTACTCAAACCCTCAATAAATTTTTTAGATTAGATTAGATTAGAGATACAGCACTGAAACAGGCCCTTCGGCCCACCGAGTCTGTGCCGAACATCAACCACCCATTTATACTAATCCTACACTAATCCCATATTCCTACCAAACATCCCCACCTGTCCCTACATTTCCCTACCACCTACCTACACTAGTGACAATTTATAATGGCCAATTTACCTATCAACCTGCAAGTCTTTTGGCTTGTGGGAGGAAACCGGAGCACCCGGAGAAAACCCACGCAGACACAGGGAGAACTTGCAAACTCCACACAGGCAGTACCCTCTGCAAATCCTCTGCAAAATCCCACAATACTGGGAAAAAGGAGTGTAAAGCTCCCACCCCCATGTATGTCCCTGCCTCCCTCTTGCTGGGCTTAGGCCACATACCTGAGGCTCACCTTCACTTTAGTCAGCATGCTATCGGTTTTTCAGGCTGACTGCGACTACTGTCTCTGTCATGACCCACTCCGCTCATTAACCACCGGGGATGTGCCACTGGGCCACAGCCAATCACCATGAGGTGCTCTCTGGGAATTGTTGTCCCAGATTATGGTTTCGTCCATAGGGACCGGGGCACAGGGGAACTACATTTCCAAGCAGGTGCTCACTCACCATAAACAACAGGGGCAGCCGACTAACAGTCACAGAAATCTTTGGTGGGCTGGAAGAAATGTCTCATCCCTGAAGCAGAAAGCAAACGGCTGAGGGCAAAAACTGCCCAGCAAGGAGTAGGAGTGACCAAGTACAGTTTTCATCCGCAGGCTAGATGGAAAACTGTGGCGGGCCGGATGCTGGCCCGGGGGCTGTATGTTAGACAGCTCTGGTTTAAACTCTCCCCAATAGCACGAGCAAATCGCCCCGCAAGGACATTGGTCCTGGTTCTGTTGAGGTGCAACCCTCCAGTCTGTACAGGTCCCATCTACCCCAGAACCAGTCCCAATATCCCAAGAATCTAAAGCCTTCCCTCTAGCACCATCTCTCCAGCCACACATTCATCTGCACTATCCTCCTTTTTCTATACTCACTTGGGCATGGTACTGTGAGTAATCCGGAGATTACTACCTTTGAAGTCCTGCTTGCTAGTTTCTTTCCTAGCTCCCTAAGCTCTGCCTGCAGAACCTTATCTCCCTTTATGTCATTTGTACCAATATGGACCATGACCACTGGCTTCTCACCCTCCCCCCTCAGAATGCTCTGCAGCTGCTCAGTTACATACTTGACCCTGTGTTTAACTGTGCATCTGCACTCGCCTGAAGTTGCTCTCCGATTTGTACATAAATGTGAGCACCATTAGCCTTACCATTATTTTTATAGCAAATTATTTTATTATATTAAAACATTTCAAACACTGTGCACAATGTACATAGCAACATGAAGTAGTTTGATAACATAAAATAGCTTCTATTTCAAAATAGTCAAAACACAAAGAAGTGTTTTTAAACATACACAGCTGTCCAATATAGCCACATTCTTGAATTTGGTAATCCTTCAACTATACTACTGTGTTAAAAAGTTCCATATATTTTAAAATTTAACTGTTTTAAAAATGCACTATTGCCCTCCTGAGTCATCATAATTATACTGTTGGTAGACCAATGAAACTGCCCCCATGCATATACTATCCAGTGAGAGACGGAACAGGCCCACTATAGAAATCTTGCTCAACCTAATCTTGAGACTGGGTTGAGGGACTGATAATCTAAAAGTAATTTAAAAGTGAAGTTAAAATTTCAGTACATATATTTAAAGATGCATTGCTGGAGGGATGAAAGTGCATTCAATTTAAAAAATGGAATACAGCTATTTTAAAAACAGATCTGGAAAGAAATTCAGATGAAATTTATTGAAACTCAATAGCTGTTGAAAACAGTCAGTACAGAAATATGAAGAAACAATGCACGAATTACCCTACCCAACCTACATAGAGCTGGCTTGTGCAATACTTCTTTGCAAATGCATTACAAAGTTGTATTTTGCTTTATCTAAAATATGCATTTAATGTGATGTAAGCTTATTCTTGCTTTAGGAATTTTTAGTTATGTAATATCTATTTTTTTTCTTAATTACCCAGATCTAAACAAGGAAATCCTGGCAGACACACGGATGGAAAAAAAACTTCAACATTGTTATGAAGTTGATCTGAAAAGATTATCGCAGCCAGTTTATCAGCTACAATAAATTTCTAAAGGATGATGGAATTTCTATATGTTAAAGCAACCTTGAAAAGCCAACATGTTAGTTGAGGAATTTGCTTTCTTTATGAGATTGTACATTTATGACCCTTGTTGATATTGAGAGGTTTCCATCCCGAACATGAAAGGAGTTAAAACTGCTGCTCTTAAAAAATTGTAGACAATTCCTTTAAATCTTTCTTTATATAAATTGAAGAGTCAAACTGTACGGCAAAGGCAAAACCCTCATTCTGCTATTATCTTAAAACTGGAACAACATCTGTAGTTGGTAGATATGGAGTTGATTTTTTGATCATTTTGATTGTGACACAAGACTCAAATAAAATTATATAAATTTAGAAATGAAGGAAGTGAATTTCAACTATGGGGTGTTAAACAGGTCGTGTGGTTTTCAGTAAATGCAACAGAAAGGGACATCAAATGAGCAGTTTAAGAAGTAGCCCATGCTACTTCCTGTTTTACAACCCGCTCAAGTGAAATTTCACCTCCAATATGTCTAATTGCAAAGGGGTAATTGAATAATTTTTTAGGCTGAAACTGAGCTGTGCAATACCAGTTTAAAAAAAAAAGACATTCAAATTAAATTCCTTTGTGCGGCATTTTATTGGGAGGGTGGGCTTGCGGGTTTGGAGGGTAGGATGTGGGGGATGGGGGATGTGAGGGGATGTGGTGTGCGGGATGGGGGATGTGGGGGGATTGGGTCTGGAGGATGGGGGATAAGAACATAAGAGTTAGGAGCAGGAGTAGGCAATTCAGCCCCTCGAGCCTGCTCCGCCATTCAATACGATCATGGCTGATCTCATCTCGGCCTCAACTCCACTTTCCTGCCCGTTCTCCATAACCCTTCAACCCATTACTAATTAAAAATCTGTCTATCTCCTCCTTATATTTACTCAATGTCCCGGCATCCACCGCACTCTGGGGTACTGAATTCCACAGACTCACGACTCTTTGAGAGAAGTAATTTCTCATCTCTGTTTTAAATCTGCTACCCCTTAACCTAAAACTATGACCTTTCGTTCTGGATTGCCCCACTTCAGTAAGGCGTTTGATAAGGTTCCCCATGGTAGGCTGATGGAGAAAGTGAAGTCGCATGGGATCCAGGGTGCACTAGCTAGATGGATAAAGAACTGGCTGGGCAACAGGAGACAGAGAGTAGCAGTGGAAGGGAGTTTCTCAAAATGGAGACGTGTGACCAGTGGTGTCAGAGAATACAGCAGAATATAGATAGATTGGAGAGTTGGGCAGAGAAATGGCAGATGGAGTTCAATCAGGGTAAATGCGAGGTGATGCATTTTGGAAGATCCAATTCAAGAGTGAACTATACAGTAAATGGAAAAGTCCTGGGAAAAATTGATGTACAGAGAGATTTGGACGTTCAGGTCCATTGTTCCCTGAAGGTGGCAACGCAGGTCAATAGAGTGGTCAAGAAGGCATACGGCATGCTTTCCTTCATCGGACGGGGTATTGAGTACAAGAGTTGGCAGGTCATGTTACAGTTGTATAGGACTTTGGTTCGGCCACATTTGGAATACTGCGTGCAGGATGTGGATGCTTTGGAGAGGGTGCAGAGGAGGTTCACCAGGATGTTGCCTGGTATGGAGGGCGCTAGCTATGAAGAGAGGTTGAGTAGATTAGGATTATTTTCATTAGAAAGACGGAGGTTGAGGGGGGACCTGATTGAGGTGTACAAAATCATGAGAGGTATAGACAGGGTGGATAGCAAGAAGCTTTTTCCCCAGAGTGGGGGATTCAAATACTAGGGGTCACGAGTTCAAAGTGAGAGGGGAAAAGTTTAGGGGGGATATGCGTGGAAAGTTCTTTACGCAGAGGGTGGTGGGTGCCTGGAATGCGTTGCTAGCGGAGGTGGTAGATGCGAACACGATAGCGTCTTTTAAGATGTATCTAGACAGATACATGAATGAGCAGGAAGCAAAGAGATACAGACCCTTAGAAAATAGGCGACATGTTTAGGTAGAGGATCTGGATCGGCGCAGGCTTGGAGGGCCGAAGGGCCTGTTCCTGTGCTGTAATTTTCTTTGTTCTTTGTTCTAAGAGGAAACATCCTCTCTATGTCTACTTTATCAATCCCCTTAATCGTCTTATATACCTCAATTAGACCTCCTCTCATTCTTCTAAACTCTAGAGAGTAAAGGCCTACAGTGCTCAATCTCTCTTCATAAGACAAACCCCTCATCTCTGGAATCAATCTCGCATGAAACATCATGCTCATTGCCATGATAATGACTATGAGATGGCACATGGCTCTTGCAGCTCTGCCAGATGTTGCCTTACTTCTGCCTGAAGCTCCACTGTGCCCTGTGCTGTCGACACCAGAGGCTTGTTATCAGCCTTGGGCTCAGCATGCGCCTGGCCACCCACAGTCCTCCGACTGTCAGAGGCCTCGGCTGTTTCAGCCTCAGCCAGCTGCTCGGGCATGTGTGTAGAGCTCTCACCAGATCGTGGCCCAGATTCTAAAACTGATCAGAAACCCACTGAGGTGAGAGTATCGGTACTGGGGTAAGGTACAGAAGAGTCATGGGACGGTGCATCCTCTAACTACTCCTCGTCCTCAGAGGTCTCTCACTGTCTGCAGTCACCTGCGAGTGGTGACCTGCAAGACAGAATTGAAACAACAAACATTTGGCGGTTAGGGTACACATTTCCCACTAACAACAGCATGGTAGAGCTCATTCAACATGAATTTTTTTTTTCTGTTTGGCAATAATTACTCTCTTCAGCTGGGACCCTGAGCTTGACGTCAGATATGGAATGTCCACCTTGGCTACTGGCTAGTTCCAGCATCTCTTCTTCAGCTTGAGTTAAAGGCTGCAGGTCGGGCACTCCGCCACTGGTCCTGCCCGCCTCCCTCCTGTTGTGGGCCCTCTTCTCCTGAAAGATCAGGTTTGCAGATATTGAACATTTCCAAAGATCTCAACATCACAGCAATACTAACATGGGCCCCTCATCAACACCTGAGGGATGTTTCATCTCTCATACTGACCCCACCTGTCATGGGTTTCATTGCGCTGAGGTATAAATGAGGGAGACTTGTTTCACATATGCAGCCAGTCATCTGCCATTAATCTGCTATGACCTTCCTGTCCTTGGAATGGCTCTGGCACCCATGTGGCAGAACGTTTGTGGACAACCAGATTACAACAAGCAATTTTGAGACATGCCACCTAGCTTGGCTAAATGAAGGAGGTCATTGACCGTCTTCCTACACTGGACCTCCTACTGACCACTGCAATCTCCGTCCAGGTTTGCTTAGCCAGGTGCGAGAAACTCTTCCTGCCAATGCTGGGGATAAGGACCTCCCGCCTTTCCCTTGCAGCTTGGAGGAGAGTCTGCAGGGAGGCATCACTGAAGTGTAGGGCCAGCCTTGCCCTGACATCTAAAATGGTTGCCCAGCAGCTTGCTTGTGGATTGATAAATTTAATTCAAAATACAGAGGTACTGCTTTCATAAACTGCTGCTCAATGCTCGAAGAGACCATATGCAGGGCTGGCACCCTTTTTAATATGGTGCCAGAACCTGCTCCAACATCAGGTGATGCCGTGAACGGCGGTCTCCACTGCCGCCCCTGCCACATCATTGAAGGGAACAGCCGTCTCCGTTATGAAAAATGGCTGCCCTCCGCGTAATCGATGCAGCACAGCTGTTGACATCACACGTGGGACCTCTGCCATTTTCCACACCTGCCGCTGCTCCCGGTGGCGGGATCATAAAATCCAGCCCTCTGTTTTCTCTGCCTTCGCTAATTTTGTATCCATGCGACCACTGTCTTTTTACTCCCAATAGGTATACTTTTGCTAACAAGTCTGTTATGCGGTTCTTCCGTAAATGCATTTCCCCACCGCAGACATTAGGCTGACTGGCTTGTAATTGCCAGGTTTATCCCTCTGGCCTTTTTAAACATTTTCAGTCCTCCAGTCCTCTGGCACCAACCCCACATCCAAGAAGGATTGGAAGATTGTGGCCAGAACTTCAGCTATTTCCATCCTTTCACACACTGATCAAGAAAGTTTTTTTGTACAAAATTCTTTCCCCACTCTGTCACTATCCCAGTCTGTAATTAGGATAATTGAAGCCCTCCATTATCACTACTCTATGGTTCTCACATCTTTCTGTAATTTGCCTGCAAATTTGGTTCTCTATTTCCTTCCCACTAGTTGGTGGTCTATAGAATATACCCAGTAGTGCAATAGCTCCTCCATTGTCCCTTAATTCTAATTAAATATATCTTCAATGACATCACTCCTCTCCAGTGCTACAATCATTTCTTTGATCAATGCTCCTATCAGCCCCTCCATCTTTCCTTACCTATATTTCCTGTATTCCAGGAATATTCAGTTCCCAATCCTCTTTTTCTTTGATCCAGGTCTCTGTTATTGCCAATTTATGATAGTCCCATGTGGCAATATGTGCTGCCAGCTCACTAACCTTATTTACCACACTCCATGCATTTATGTACCTGCATTCCAAAACCCATCTTTGACTGCATCACATTAGTCCCCGTCTGATCCTTCTCATTTCTGAACTATTTTTTACTCTAGTGCTATTTGGATCTCCCAATCCTCTGTTTCTCCTCTTTAATGTTTCATCCTGCTGCCCATTCCCCTGCCAAATTAGTTTAAAACCTCCCCCACACTACCTGCTCATTAGGACATTGGTCTAGTTCCATTCTCTCTCCCAGATTCTAGTCCTTTGCCCTTGACATTGGTGTCCCATCTTGCCCTTGTGTCTTCTCCACCCTCGGTTTCTCCACCATCATCCATTGCCCCAATCATTTTCTCCTCCTTTCCCCTCACTTCTCTTCCACTACTTGTTGTGTTTACGCCGGGTTGCTGGAATAGTATGCATATCTGATTTATCTCAGAGCAATGGAGATATTACACTGGTATTAAATCACCAACTGGTTTATTAACAGTACTTTAAAAGATATCAGTTCTTACAAGATCTCAGTACAATGTCTTCTTTTGCTGTAGAACCCTCTAGTTTCAGTTTTAATTCTTAAGCTCCACCCATAGACTTTAGCAATCAAACACAGTGAATGCAGACTATTGGACAGACTGATACAATCAAAGCCAACATTTTCCCCCTTTTAACTAAAGACATTATGTTTGAATTAAAGTATTCTAAACAACAAACATATATACATCCAGTTATTTCTTAGTGTTCAACTTGTCTGTTTTCTCTAAGTACACAATAGTCTTTGAGATAGGAAGGTCTCTTAGGTCTGATTAGATTTACGAATTTGAGGCTGTGGATCTGTTTGATCAGCTTGATGAGGCAGATTATTAATATCATTCATAGGAAAAGGAAATGTATCCTCATCATCACTATCCTCAAAATATCCTGGTCTGCTCCCTATCAAATGTCTCACATTCCACTTTGTGCTGTCATCCAAGCAAACGTTTAATCTGCTTTGGACCTGATACTGATGAAGTAAGTTTGTGGCCATTTTATTCAAACCCAATCTCCAACTTTAAATTGTGGTTTCCTTGCGCCTGTATGTTTGTCAAAGTATGCTTTTGCTTTATCTTGTTGCTTTGCGATTTCATCTGCTTTCGCTCTGACATCCTCGTTAACTGGTAGTAATGGCTTAGGAATGGTCAGTGGCATGTGAAAGTTATGACTTATCATAGGCTCAGCTGGTGTCTTTCCAGTCAGACAGTGTGGAGGCTTTACTCCAGCTGCTGTCACTTTGTAACCTAGAAAATCAATCTCGGTGCTGCAAATGTGCATTTGTCCTTGCTGAGCATCAAATTGTGTTTTACAAGTCAAGTGAGCACTGCGGATAATCATTGGTCATGTTCAGCTTTGTCCCTTCCGTGGACAACGACGTCATCAAATAGGTTAAGCATTCCCTCAACATCCGACAAGACTGAAGAAACGATCTTCTGGAATGTGCTAGGTGCTGAACATGGTCCATATGGCATTCTGCGGTACTGAAACACACCTTCATGAGCTGTAAGATATCGGCTTTGTTTTGCTGGAGGTATCAGAGGATAACTCCATCACACATCAAGCTTTGTGAAGACTGTGGAGCCATGAAATGATGCTGACAGTTCTTGAATTGTAGGAAGTGGATATTTGTCTGGTATGATAGCTTTGTTGACTGCCTTTAGGTCAATGCATAGTCCAAGTTCACCATTTTTTGGTCATGTGATGATTAGATTTGATATCCACTCCCCATCTTGCCCAGATGTTCATTTGCCATGTGAGAGCCAGACCAGGATATTCATCTTGTAAAGATGTAATAGCTTTTTAAAAATTCTTTCATGGGATGTGGGCATCATTGGCAAGGCCAGCATTTGTTGCCCATCCCTAAATGCCCTTGACAACTGCGTGGCTTGTGTGGCCATTTCAGAGGGTAGTTAAGAGTCAACCACATTGCTGTGGGTCTGGAGTCACATGGAGGCCAGACCAGGAAAGGACAGCAGATTTCCTTTCCTGAAGGACATTTGTGAACCAGATGGGTTTTTACAGCAATCGATGACAGCTTCATGGCACTATTACTGAGACTAGCTTTCAATTCCAGATTATTTTATTAATTCATTGAACTTATTAATTAATTGAATTTAAATTCCACCAGCTGCCGTGGTGGGATTTGAACCTGTGTCCCCAGGACATTGGCCTGGTCCTCTGAATTACTAGTTAAGTGACATTACCACAATGCTACCGTCTCCCCCTCTGACCCTGGCTGTGTCCTCGTACAGCATCTGCGAACAGTTCACAGCGAGATTCACTGGATATTGTTCCCTCTCCCTATCCTGGGGTCACTGATTATTGATTCTGAGCAGATACCCAGGCTGATGTTCCCTCTCCTTCCCAGGATCACTGGTAATTTTTGAGGAGCAGGATCCCTAGCTAATGCTTACCTCTCCATCCCACGTTGCTGACATTCCCATATTGTTTGGGAGTTTTCACAAATGGGAAACTAATATGTCAGGCACTGCTACTAGTAATCCGGAAGAAAGGCACAGTGCACACTTCATGTTCACAGACAGTGGCATTGTGGTAATGTCACTGGACGAGTATTCCATAGGCCCAGGCTAATGCCCTGGGAACATGTGTTCAAATCCCACCACGGCAGCTGGTAGAATTAAAATTCAATTAATTATCAATCTGAAGTTGAGAGCTAGTCTCAGTGCTGGTACCATGAAACTGTCGTCGATTGTCGTAAAAACCCATCAGATTCACTAATGTTCTTTAGGAAAGGAAATCGGACATCCTTACCTGATCTGGCCTACATGTGACTCCAGACCACAGCAATGTGGTTGATTCTTAACTGCCCTCTGAAATGAGCAAGCAAGACACTCAGTTGTCCAGGGCCATTAGGGATGGACAAACAAAGCTGGCCTTTCCAATGACGCCCACATCTCATGGAAAAATAGATTTGCTGTTCACACCTATGGTTGAAGCTGTATGCTTCCTTCTCCTCCTCACGGATGACCTCCCCCTCCCCCACCGATTCTAGGAATTTCTCTGCTGCAAACTTGTGAGCTTAGATACTCATCTTTAGGGGTCCCAACCTTTATAGAAGGAAGGAAGAGTGCATTTAAATAGTGCCATTCACAACCTCAGGATAGCCATAAGCACTTTACTGCCAATTAAATGCTTTTGAAGTGTTGTCACTGTTGTAATGTAAGCTACGTTACATTATAACGTAAATACAACATTTGCAAGTGACACATGATTAGACATCACTTGATTAGATCTCCAGAAAATACACAAATTACTTCATTACCTAATTTAGTGTCATCATTAAATTTGGAGATATGGCTTTCTGTTCCATCACCTAAGCTTCTTATAGTGAAAATCTGAGGCCCCAATACAGATCCCTGCGGGACACCGACTCATGGGAGTGGATGGTCAGATTGCAAGTAGTCTGTTTCAACCTGAGACAGTTGCTGAGGAGGGGGATAGAATCAGTCACTAGGGTACAGCTTTGATCTTCCCATTGTTTAACTGTAAGGTCAGAAGGTGGACTTTCTGCTTCCGGCTTCACTTCTGAATTGTTTGGAGTTGGGAATGAACTGTTTCAAAGGGGTTGGAGTTTTGAAAAAATAGAACTGCCTATTCCATCTCTTTTAAAAGCCTGCTGAAAAGGGAGAGAACTTCCAAGGAGAGAAGAGAACTTTCAAGGAAGGAGAGAAGACCACAACCCAGTTCAGCTTTCCAGCACATCTCTAAAAGACCCTGAGAAGTGCACTGTATCAACTCATCTTGTCTCCTGTCTTTGAAGAAAAGCCTGCTAAATTAATTCTCAAAGCCGCCTGAAAAGAACTGTTCTAAAAGATTCTTGTGACCCATCTACGTGTACTCGGAGGCCAGACTGTACGCCAGTTTTAGAACACAACATATCTCGTCTGCTGTTTCTTCAAGAACGAAGAAGTATTTTTTTGTCTGTAACAGAACTCTAAACAAAAATCCTTTTTATTTTTCCGATGAATCGGTGTGTGTGTGTGTGTGTGAGTGTAAGACTAAGGTGAAAAGGGAACTGTAATATTTCAATCTGTGTTTATGCTTTACTTCATTACTGGTTAAGGTTTGTTTTATCATAAACTGATAATTTTGTTGTTTACTAAAGAAACCTGGTTGGTGTATTTTATTCTAGGATAAAAATAGAGACTATGATTGATAGCATCGGTAAGTGGAGAAAAAAAAAATATTTGTTGTGACCTGTGGAGAACTGGAACTAGAATAAACAGTGCACTCTTCCTACCTCGGTTGTAACATATAATTGTAACATATATCTCTTTGCGGGATAAACCCAACGCCAACCCTGTACAATTGTAAGTGGGGTAATAATAATTGAAAAAGGAAAACTAAAAATAATTGGGTTTCTTGCGTAATAGAGCAAAGTATACACCACCAGAATGTCTTTAACAGTTTCTGTGACTTTTCTGGGGAAAGAAGATGTATCCCTGAGTGACTTGAGACACTTAACCAAGGTTAAACTAAAGGATTTAGGCTTGGAGGGCTGAATGGCCTGTTCCTGTGCTGTACTGTTCTTTGATTTCACAGAAATGTTGGTTTTAGAGTTAAAACCAGGAGATAAGAACGCAGACATAACTGAAGTGATAGCACACCATTTGAAATTAAAAGAAGAAAGCAAACCAGGGAGTAGTGCAGTTGAATTAGCAAAAATTCGGTTACAGATGAGGCAGCTTGAACTTGACAAAGAAAAAGAAAATGAAAATGAGAAAACTTGAGCAGAAAAAAGAACTGAAAAAACTTGAGCTTGAAAAAGAATTTACAATGCAACAACTTGAACAAGAATTTCAAAGAGAAAGAGAAGGACGGAAATTTGAAGTTAAAAAGCTGGAACTAAGACAAAGGGGCGGTCTTGACTCCAGTGAAAGCTCTGGTGAGGAAATATCTGGCTCCAGCCCAGGATACAGTGGAGAGCTATTTAAATTTGTGCAAGCCCTCCTTAAGTTTGAGGAAAGGGATGTAGAGACATTTTTCATTTCTTTTGAAAATACAGCCAGACAGATGAAACGGCCAAAGGAAAGCTGTTTATGCAAAGCAGGTTGATGGGCAAAGCTCATTAAGTTTATGCCATGTTTTCTGAGGAGGCTTCTGCAGATTATGAGTTGGAAAAAAAGGCTATTCTTGCTGCATATGATTTAGTCCCTGAAGCGTACAGGCAGAAATTTTGGATTGTTTGGGTAAACTTGTATTGAATTTGGGAGGGTAAAGCAAATTAATTTTGATCATTAGATATGGGCACTAAAGATGAAAGCCACATATGAGAACCTTAGGGAACTAATTCTCCTGGAAGAACTTAAAAATTTACTCCCTCCATTAGTAAGAACCCACGTGGAGAATCAGAAGGTTTCAAGGGCCAGACAAGCAGTGGAAATTGCCGATTTTGTGTGTATAAGTCCAAACCCTTTGTCCAACATCTCCATAAACCCAAGCAGGATAGAAGGTGGGAGGATGAAAGGAAGGCAAGTAGCCAGGGACAAGAAGGGACAGCTGGGAATGGGCCAGGATCTCCTCCTCAGGCCAGAAAGGAAGAGGGTGAGGGTGGAAGTGAGGCGAACAAGCCGAAGTGTTACCATTGTCACAAGGTGGGACACCTTTGTGCAGAATGCTGGCAGTTGCGAGATAAACCCAAAGGACTTATTGGGGTACATAAAGCCAATGCAGAGAAAGGTGCCTTGACCGAGAGTACGATAGATCAGGGTGTAGCTTTAACTGCAGCTGTAAGACCAAATACAAAAACCAATATGAGTGCAGGGGTTATGAATAAGATACCTGAGGGAATTCTTGTCGAAAGGAAAAGTAACTCCTTATCCCTCAAGTGAGGCAGGTAAACCTATAGTTATACTTAGTGATACAGGAGCCACCTAAATTCTTTTGCTGGGGAAAGGCATAACATTTCCAAGAGAGAGCGTACCGAATGCTAAAGCTTTAGTGAATGGTATTGGCGGGGTGTATATACCCGTACCTTTGTATCGGTTTCACCTGGAGCGTGACCTAATGTCTGGAACGGTTACTGTAGGAGTTGTTCATAGTTTGCCAGCAGACGGAGTTGACCTACTCCTGGGGAATAAGTTGGTAGTACTTACAGAGCGAAGGTAGTAGCTTCTCCAGTAGTCACGGAAAAACCAAATGAAGGTATGGAGGCAGAACAGTTGCAGGAAAAGGTTCCAGGAATTTTCCCTTCATGTGTAGTAACCCAAGCAATGGCTAAACCTGTTCCATTGTCGGAGGTAAAATTGGCACCAAATATCTGAAACTTTCTTTCGAGATTTGGATAATCGGAAGGAAATGTTTAATAAGTCTTCTCTGATCGAGGCTCAGTAAGCCGATCCAGAGTTAAATAAAGTGGCACAATCAGCTCTAACAGAAGCAGAGGCAAAAGGAATTCCAGAAGGTTATTCTATTAAAAATGGGATTCTGATGAGGAAGTGGAGACCTCCTCACAGACCTACAGATAAAGAATGGATGGCTGTTCATCAGATATTGGTACCGCCTAAGTATCGCCAAGAACGATCAAGGATAGCTCATGAAATTCCTATAGCAGGACATGTGGGCATCCAGAAGACCAAATCATGTATAGGTCAATATTTTTACTGGCCAGGTTTTTCCAAGGACGTAATGCAGTTTTGTAATACGTGCCATACGTGCCAGATTGTGAGAAAATCGCAACCTGCCATCAAACCTGCACCTCTAATTCCCATACCATTTATTGGGGAACCATTTAGTAGGGTGTTGGTGGACTATGTAGGACCTTTATCAAAAACAAAAGCAAGACACCAATATATACTCACTATCATGGATAAGGCTACTCGGTTCCTAGACCCATTCCCTTGAGAACAATTTCTGCTAAGGTAGTGGTAGAGCGGTTAACCATATCACTAGATATATCACTAGGGGGCGGCACAGTGGTGCAGTGGTTAGCACCGCAGCCTCACAGCTCCAGGGACCCGGGTTCGATTCTGGGTACTGCCTGTGCGGAGTTTGCAAGTTCTCCCTGTGACTGCGTGGGTTTTTGCCGGGTGCTCCGGTTTCCTCCCACAGCCAAAGACTTACAGGTTGATAGGTAAATTGGCCATTGTAAATTGCCCCTAGTGTAGGTAGGTGGTAGGGAATATGGGATTACTGCAGGGTTAGTACAAACGGGTGGTTGTTGGTCGGCACAGAGTCGGTGGGCCTGTTTCAGTGCTGTATCTCAGGAAGTTATGGGTAATTTGGGTATAACACAGTTAAAGTCTTCAGCATACCACCCACAGGCACGGGGAGCTTTAGAAAGATACCATCAGACCCTCAAACGACGATCAGGGCATACTGTCATGAATATCCACATGATTGGGATAAAGGGCTATAATTTCTTTGGTTTGCCACTAGGGATTCACCTAATGAACCTACCGGTTTCAGTCATTTTGAATTAGTTTATGGGCATGACATCTCAGGTCCTCTTAAACTAATTCAAGAAAGGTTTTTGGAACAGAGGGACGAATCTTCTGTGCTAGATTATGTATCCCTGTTCCTGGAATGGCTCACGAGAGCTTGCAAAATAGCCCAGGAACACCTTAAATCTTCCCAAACACCTCTGAAGAAATGGGCAGATAAACATGCCAAGACCCAAACATTTCAACCAGGGAATGAAATGGCCGAAGGAAAGTCGGACAGTGCTTATACAAAGCAAGTTGGTAGGCAGAGCTCATGAAGGTTGTGCCATGCTTCCTGAAGAGGCTTCTGCAGATTATGAGAGGCAAAAAAGGCTATTCTCGCTGCGCATGAGTTTGTCCCTGAAGCTTACTGTCAGAAGTTTTGGAACTTTGGGCGGCACAGTGGCGCAGTGGTTAGCACCGCAGCCTCACAGCTCCAGCGACCCGGGTTCAATTCCGGGTACTGCCTGTGTGGAGTTTGCAAGTTCTCCCTGTGTCTGCGTGGGTTTCCTCCGGGTGCTCCGGTTTCCTCCCACATGCCAAAGACTTGCTGGTTGATAGGTAAATTGGCCATTATAAATTGCCCCTAGTATAGGTAGGTGGTAGGGAAATATAGGGACAGGTGGGGATGTGGTAGGAATATGGAATTAGTGTAGGATTAGTATAAATGGGTGGTTGATGGTCGGCACAGACTCGGTGGGCCAAAGGGCCTGCTTCAGTGCTGTATCTCTAAAACTAAAAATAAAACTAAAACTTATGGAGACTGGCTAGGCAGACATATGTCAAATTTGAGAGGGTGAAGCAAATTAATTTTGACAGTTGGAAATAGGCATTAAAGATGGAAACCACATATGAGAACCTTCAGGATTTGAATCTCTTGGAAGAGTTTAAAAACTCAATTTCTTCAGTGGCGAGTACTCATGTAGATAACCTGAAAGTTTGCCAGTAGAGGGAATTGATCTACTCTTAGGAAATGATTTGCTGGATCAAAAGGATCAGTTTCTCCTATAATTACAGCTTAGGAAATGATTTGCTGGATCAAAAGGATCAGTTTCTCCTATAATTACAGAGGAACCAAGTGAAATTAAGAAAACAGAGGAATTACAGGAACAAGTTCTTGGAGTATTTCCTGCGTGTAGTCACCTGAGCAATGGCTAAACAGGATCCATTGTCGGAGGTAAAAGGAGTACCACAAACAGATAGCTAAAGTATCTGAAACCTTATTTGGGTATTTAGATAATCCAAATGAGATGTTTAACAGATATTCTATCATTGCAGTGCAGCAAGCTGATCCAGAGATATACCGAATGGCACAGACAGCTCTGACAGAAGCTGAGGCGAAAGGAGTACCCGAAGGCTATTATATGGCAAATGGGGTTATGAGGAGGAAATGGAAACCGCCTCATAGATCTGCAGATGAAGATTGGACAGTTGTTGAACAGATAGTGGTACCATCTAAATATCGCCAGGGATTATTAAGGTTAGCAAATAACATTCCTTTTGCAGGACAGAGGGGAATTCGGCAGAATCACGCATAAGCCAACATTATTACTGGCCAGGTCTTACAAAAGATATGAAACAATTTTGTAGGACATGCCATACATGTCAAATGGTGGGAAAACCACAAACTACCATAAAACTGGCACCACTCGTTCCCATACCAGTGATTGAAGAACTATTTAGCAGGATATTGTTAGACTGTGTCGGACCCTTGCCAAAAACAAAAGCAGGACATCAATAAATACTTACTATCATGGATATGGCTACTCGATTTCCAGAGGCCATTCCTTTGAGGACAATTACTGCTAGGATAGTAGAAGAAAAATGAGCTAATTTCTTTGTGAGATATGGGTTGCCACTTGAAGTTCAATCGGATCAAGGTTCTAATTTCATGTCTAAGATATTTCAAGAAGTCATGGGCAATTTGGGGATTAGACAGTTGAAATCTTCAGCACATCACCCACAGTCACAGGAAACTTATAAAAGACAGATTTTTGGAACAAAAGAATGAATCTTTGATACTGGATTATTTATCTTTGTTCTGGGAAAAGCTCACGAAAGCTTGCAGTGTACTTAGGAACACCTTCAAGCATCCCAAGCCAATATGAAAAAATGGGCAGATAAGAATGCAAAAGCCCGCGATTTTCAACCAGCAAATGAAGTATCACTGTTGCTACCATTACAGGGAGAACCATTAAAAGCACGGTTCAGTGGCCCATATAGAGTGATCAAAAGAGTGGGTAAGGTAGATTACTTGATTGACATCACTGATCGCTGGAAGAAGAACCGGTTGTGTCACATCAATATGCTAAAGCAATATTATCGCAGGGAGGAGAATAAGCCAGTACAGGTATGTCAGGTAATCGGGACTGTTGTGAAGGAAAAGGATAGTGAGGATGAGGCAGAAGCAGGCCTAGGAAATTCTCAAATTGAACCTCCAACTATCAGATTAGTGAATACTGAGTGGCTAGGAAAATTAGACAATATGCTTTTGCACTTAGAGGCAAAACAACGTGAAGAGCAAACTAGACTTTTCACAATGTTTAAAAGAGTTTGTCGGGATAAGCCATGATGTACAACATTAACCACACATGATGTCGATATAGGGGGAACCATTCCTTTAAAACAACATCCTTACCACTTGAGTCCGGACAAACAGGCCTAAGTAAAAGCAGAGATCCAGTACATGCTGGAAAACAATTTGATCGAACCTAGTTCATCAGTAGTTTTTACCTAAACCTGAGGGTCAACCCAATTTTATATAGATTATAGAAAAGTCAATGCGGTAACGAAGGCAGACTCCTACCCAATTCTGCTTTTAGAAGACTGTATTGACAGAGTGGGCAGCGCTAAGCTTCTTACCAAGATTGACTTGTTAAACAGATACTAGCAAGTTCCTTTGATTCTTCGAGCCAAAGTGATATCAGCTTTTGTAACACCTGACAGTCTTCATCAGTGCCCGGTGATGCCATTTGGGCTAAAAAATGCCCTGGCAACTTTTCAAAGATTAATGAATCAGGTAGTAGCCAGTGTTCCCAAATGTGTAGTGTATCTTGATGATGTACTAATATACAGTAACACTTGGCAAGAACACTTAAACCAGCTAAAAATTCTGTTTAAAAATTTACAAGCTGTGGACTTAGTGGTAAATTTGGAAAAAAGTGAATTCGAAAAGGCAAGAGTAACTTACCTCGGACACATAGTGGTGCAAGGACAGGTATTGCCAAAAATGGCAAAGGTACAAGCCTTCATGGAGTTCCCGATCCCTAAATCTAAATGGGAAATAATGAGGTATTTAGGGATGTGCAGTTTTTTTACCGGAAATTTGTACGGAATTTTAGTACTGTGGCTGCTCCGTTAACTGACTTCTACAAAAAGTGAAAAACAAAGTGGTATGGTCAGATGAATGGCAGGCAGCTTTTGAAAAGCGAAAGGCAATCCTTTGTCTGCTCCAAATTTCGCTCAACCCTTTAAATTAGCGATCGATGCCAGCGACCTGGAGGTTGGCACAGTCCAATTGCAAGATGACGAATCGGGCATAGAGAAGCGAATAGGGTATTTTTCCAGAAAACTAAATTGTCTTCAGAAAAAGTACTCCACTGTGGAAAAAGAAACCTTGGGACTTTTACTGGCTCTCAAACATTTTGAAGTATATGTTTGCCAGGACTATAACAAAATATTAATGTACACTGACTGTAACTCATTAACATTTGAGGAAAAGTTTAAAAACCGAAATGCTAGAATCCTCAGATGGAGTCAGTTGTTACAGCCCTATCATCTAAGGGTTGTACATATTTTGGGGGAAAATAATGTTATCGCTGATGCGTTGTCACGGATTTAACTATGTTAGCTTATATAGAAGGCGATGGTATCAAGAAAATGCTGTAACATATTAGAGTGAATGGTGCATAAATGCAGAAAAAAAGTTAGTTTTTTCAATTTCTATTTTTTGCATTGTAATGAAACGCATTTCGGAAATGGCGTTTCATTTTGCCAGGGGCAGAGGTATCACGGTCCTGCTTTTTTTTCCTCTCCTCAGAAATACTGTGGTGCGCCTTTAAGACTGTAAAAGATCAGTGCATCTTTAATGCAGAAAGTTCCAGAAGCTCAGTGAGCCAGAGTGCATTCTGGTTGCCAAGCAACAGCCAGACAGAGGGAACATGAGATTCAATGTTGCAGTTTTGACTTTTAAATTAGCTGAGCAGCAGTCAATTGAGAGCTCTGAGACAAATTAAACTGAAGGAAAAACAGCTGTGTTATTTCTCTCAAAATTCTACAAAGCTTCAAGCCGAATTAATTCCATAAAAAATAAGAAAAATATTTTTCTTTCACAACAAATCATTGATATCTGCTGTGTTCATCGCTGGAAGAAGAGTTTAATACTACAGGACCTTTTCGTTTTCATTGAACAAAGAACAAAGAACAGTACAGCACAGGAACAGGCCATTCGGCCCTCCAAGCCTGCGCCGATCTTGATGCCTGTCTAAACTAAAACCTTCTGCACTTCCGGGGACTGTACCCCTCTATTTCCATCCTATTCATGTATTTGTCAAGATACCTCTTAAACGTCACTATCGTACCTGCTTCCACCACCTCCCCCGGCAGCAATTTCCAGGCACTCACCTTGCTCTGTGTAAAGGACTTGCCTCACACATCCCCTCTAAACTTTGCCCCTCGCACCTTAAGCCTATGTCCCCTAGTAACTGACTCTTCCACCCTGGGAAAAAGCTTCTGACTATCCACTCTGTCCATGCCACTCATAACTTTGTAAACCTCTATCATGTCGCCCCTCCACCTCCGTCGTTCCAGTGAAAACAATCTGAGTTTATCCAACCTCTCCTTATAGCCAATGCCCTCCAGACCAGGCAACATCCTGGTAAACCTCTTCTGTACCCTCTCCAAAGCCTCCACGCCCTTCTGGTAGTGTGGTGACCAGAATTGCATACAATATTCTAAGTGTGGCCTAACTAAAGTTCTGTACAGCTGCAGCATGACTTGCCAGTTTTTATACTCTACGCCCCGACCAAGCATGCCGTATGCCTTCATGACGACCTTATCCCCCTGCATTGCCACTTTCAGTGACCCGTGGACCTGTATACACAGATCTCTCTGCCTGTCAATACTCCTAAGGGTTCTGCCATTTACTGTATACCTCCCACCTGTATTAGATCTTCCAAAATGCATTACCTCACATTTGTCTGGATTAAACTCCATCTGCCATTTCTCCGCCCAAGTCTCCAACCGATCTATTTCCTGCTGTATCCTCTGACAATCCTCATCACTATCCGCAACTTCACCAACCTTTGTGTCGTCCGCAAACTTACTAATCAGACCAGCTACATTTTCTCCAAATCATTTATATGAACCTTGGAAGATTGCAACTGAACTTTGTGTTGTATTGGAAGACCATTCGTCAGGAATGTAATTCGCAAAGACTTTTTTTTTCTATTTTTTCTGTCAGCTAATTTAAAACTGATTATATGTATACGAATGCGGGAGTTAGATTTTTAAATAAGAAGTTATAAGGTTTTTAGCTATTGGTTTATCTTAGTAGTGTTTAAGATTTAGTTTTTTTGATAAATAGTTAATTTGTTGTTATCTAAAGGTAGCTGGTTTGATGCACTTCATTCCGGATATACTAGAGTATATTTGGAGTGGGCTTCGCCATCAGAAACTCCTTGCTCAGCATGATAGAGCCTCCCTCAAATGGCTCGGAACGCATACTGTCCATCCGACTGCTCACCACCTCTGGTCCAGTACACCTATTCAGCATCTATGCTCCAACACTCTGTTCCGCACCTGAAGCTAAAGACCAGTTCTATGAACAACTCCATAACATCATTAGCAGCATCCCCAACACCGAACACCTATTCCTGCTGGGGGACTTTAATGCCAGGGTTGGGGCCGACCATGACTCATGGCCCTCCTGCCTTGGGCGCTATGGCGTTGGAAGGATGAATGAGAACGGGCAGAGACTGCTTGAGTTGTGTACCTATCATAACCTCTGCATCACCAACTCGTTCTTTCACACTAAACCCTGTCACCAGGTTTCATGGAGGCACCCAAGATCACGTCGTCGGCACCAGCTAGACCTCATTGTCACAAGGCGAGCCGCCTTAAACAGTGTTCAAATCACACGCAGCTTCCACAGTGCGGACTGCGACACCGACCACTCCCTGGTGTGCAGCAAGGTTAGACTCAGACCAAAGAAGTTGCATCATTCCAAGCAGAAGGGCCACCCGCGCATCAACACGAGCAGAATTTCTCACCCACAGCTGTTACAAAAATTTCTAAATTCACTTGTAACAGCCCTTCAAAACACTCCCACAGGGGATGCTGAGACCAAGTGGGCCCACATCAGAGACGCCATCTATGAGTCAGCTTTGACCACCTACGGCAAAAGTGCGAAGAGAAATGCAGACTGGTTTCAATCTCATAATGAAGAGCTGGAACCTGTCATAGCCGCTAAGCGCATTGCACTTTTGAACTACAAGAAAGCCCCCAGCGATTTAACATCCGCAGCACTTAAAGCAGCCAGAAGTACTGCACAAAGAACAGCTAGGCGTTGCGCAAACGACTACTGGCAACACCTATGCAGTCATATTCAGCTGGCCTCAGACACCGGAAACATCAGAGGAATGTATGATGGCATGAAGAGAGCTCTTGGGCCAACCATCAAGAAGATCACCCCCCTCAAATCTAAATCGGGGGACATAATCACTGACCAACGCAAACAGATGGACCGCTGGGTTGAGCACTACCTAGAACTGTACTCCAGGGAGAATGCTGTCACTGAGACTGCCCTCAATGCAGCCCAGCCTCTACCAGTCATGGATGAGCTGGACATACAGCCAACCAAATCGGAACTCAGTGATGCCATTGATTCCCTAGCCAGCGGAAAAGCCCCTGGGAAGGACAGCATTACCCCTGAAATAATCAAGAGTGCCAAGCCTGCTATACTCTCAGCACTACATGAACTGCTATGCCTGTGCTGGGACGAGGGAGCAGTACCCCAGGACATGCGCGATGCCAACATCATCACCCTCTATAAAAACAAAGGTGACCGCGGTGACTGCAACAACTACCGTGGAATCTCCCTGCTCAGCATAGTGGGGAAAGTCTTTGCTCGAGTCGCTCTGAACAGGCTCCAGAAGCTGGCCGAGCGCGTCTACCCTGAGGCACAGTGTGGCTTTCGTGCAGAGAGATCGACTATTGACATGCTGTTCTCCCTTCGTCAGATACAGGAGAAATGCCGTGAACAACAGATGCCCCTCTACATTGCTTTCATTGATCTCACCAAAGCCTTTGACCTCGTCAGCAGACGTGGTCTCTTCAGACTACTAGAAAAGATCGGATGTCCACCAAAGCTACTAAGTATCATCACCTCATTCCATGACAATATGAAAGGCACAATTCAACATGGTGGCTCCTCATCAGAGCCCTTTCCTATCCTGAGTGGTGTGAAACAGGGCTGTGTTCTCGCACCCACACTTTTTGGGATTTTCTTCTCCCTGCTGCTTTCACATGCGTTCAAATCCTCTGAAGAAGGAATTTTCCTCCACACAAGATCAGGGGGCAGGTTGTTCAACCTTGCTCGTCTAAGAGCGAAGTCCAAAGTACGGAAAGTCCTCATCAGAGAACTCCTCTTTGCTGACGATGCTGCTTTAACATCTCACACTGAAGAATGCCTGCAGAGTCTCATCGACAGGTTTGCGTCTGCCTGCAATGAATTTGGCCTAACCATCAGCCTCAAGAAAACGAACATCATGGGGCAGGATGTCAGAAATGCTCCATCCATCAATATTGGCGACCACGCTCTGGAAGTGGTTCAAGAGTTCACCTACCTAGGCTCAACTATCACCAGTAACCTGTCTCTAGATGCAGAAATCAACAAGCGCATGGGTAAGGCTTCCACTGCTATGTTCAGACTGGCCAAGAGAGTGTGGGAAAATGGCGCACTGACACGGAACACAAAAGTCCGAGTGTATCAGGCCTGTGTCCTCAGTACCTTGCTCTACGGCAGCGAGGCCTGGACAACGTATGCCAGCCAAGAGCGACGTCTCAATTCATTCCATCTTCGCTGCCTTCGGAGAATACTTGGCATCAGGTGGCAGGACCATATCTCCAACACAGAAGTCCTTGAAGCGGCCAACATCCCCAGCTTATACACACTACTGAGTCAGCGGCGCTTGAGATGGCTTGGCCATGTGAGCCGCATGGAAGATGGCAGGATCCCCAAAGACACATTGTACAGCGAGCTCGCCACTGGTATCAGACCCACCGGCCGTCCATGTCTCCGTTATAAAGACGTCTGCAAACGCGACATGAAATCGTGTGACATTGATCACAAGTCGTGGGAGTCAGTTGCCAGCATTCGCCAGAGCTGGCGGGCAGCCATAAAGACAGGGCTAAATTGTGGCGAGTCGAAGAGACTTAGTAGTTGGCAGGAAAAAAGACAGAGGCGCAAGGGGAGAGCCAACTGTGCAACAGCCCCAACAAACAAATTTCTCTGCAGCACCTGTGGAAGAGCCTGTCACTCCAGAATTGGCCTTTATAGCCACTCCAGGCGCTGCTTCACAAACCACTGACCACCTCCAGGCGCGTATCCATTGTCTCTCGAGATAAGGAGGCCAAAAGAAAGAAGAGTATATTTGGCTTTTTTTCCAATTTGGAAAGCTTAAAGAAATATGATGCAACCTGTGGAGTGATGGGACTGAATTGACAGTGCGTTGCTCCCACCGTGATCAGAATCATATATTTTGATTGGAGGTTTTGTCCTGAGTGGTCGTAACACTGAGTATGGCTTCAAGGGGATCTAGCAAACCTGGAGTCAATGTGAATTAGGGAGAAAACTCTCTGCTGGTTGGAGTCAATTAGGGTTGGGAAAGAAATGCTGGCCTAGCCAGCGACCCCCACATCCCAGGAACAGATAAAAAAAAGAGGCCTCAAGACTACTGACTACATTTATCACTCCTTTTGGGAGATTTTGTTTTAATAGGTTACCATTTGGAATAACATTTGCATGAGAGATCTTTCAAAGGTCTATATCTAACATCTTAGAAGGGCTCAAAGGAGTTATTTGGCACATGGATGGCATCCGGATACATGGGCAGTCAATAGAGGAACAAGACCAAAGAGTTCGAATAGTTTACAGAGACTTAAATATGCAGGACTTACTCTGAACAAGTAGTACGAATTTTCCAAGGCTTCAATTCATTTCTTGGGACACAGAGTGAGCAATGAAGATAGAAAGGCTGATCCATAGCAGACAAGGGCCATTAAAGAATTCCCTACTCCTACTACCGTTCTCAAGAGCTCCAGAGATTCCTGGGAATGGTAAACCAACTAGCAAAGTTTCTACCTCACTTAGGACAGATAACTGGTCCACTGAGACAACTCCTCAGAAAACAGCAAGTATGTTGTTGGAATTCCCACCAAGAACAAGCATTCCGGAGGATAAAAGAAATGCTTATATCACCAGACATCTTGACACACTACAACACTACACTACCTACGACACAAGCGGCAGACGCCTCCTCAATTGGGTAAGGGGCCATTCTTTTTCAGGAGCAACCTGATGGTTCCTGTAGACCGATATTCTATGCGTCAAGAGCTTTGTCAGACACAGGGACACGGTATGCAGTAATAGAAAAAAAAGCACGAGCCGTTACTTGGGCATGTGAAAAATTTTCCGACAATCATTGGATTGGGTGTTGTCATCGAGAAAGACCATAGACATTTGGTGTCTTTGCCAGACAAGAAGAAAATTGCCAAAATGCCTCCACGAGTACGAGGATTCCATCTAAGTTTGATGCGGTATGTATATAAGACAGTATACATCTGAGAAAAGTTACAAACGTCAGCCGATGCGCTATCAAGGGCGACAGTAAACCATCCAACACAGCAGGATGTGAATTTTGTATGCGAGATAGAATCATATTCCCAACATACAGCACAAAATTAACCAGCAAGCTCACAGAAATTGCAGGAAATACGCCAAGCCCAAAAGAGTGACAACGACTGTAGTTATGTAAGGCAGTATTGCATATAAAGTTGGCCACAAGAACGTCCAGGTGGGGGAACAATAAAAATGTTTTATGAGTATCAGAAATACGTTACCATTATGGAAGACATGTTAGTATACAACAATGGACTAGTCATTCTTAGTCCACTGAGATCAAAGATCTTATATCATTTACACCAAGGCAATTTAAGTACAACCGAGTGCAGAGTGAGGGCACAATCTTCGGATGGTAGCCTGCAATATCTCAGGATTTCGAGAACGTGAGCCCCTGTTAACCACACAGTTTCCCACCAGACACGAGAACTACTAGCGGTCATATGTTATATGCACAACTGAAGGAAACGCAAGAAGAAATAGGAGAACTATCATCTCTATTCCTCAAAAACAACAGCCAGTCATTCATTTGGAAGATCCAGATGAAGATGAACAAACCTTATGATATGATGATCACCCTTACTTAAGTGATCCCCAACAGACACTTGGTCCACTTGGCCCACCTCATTTCCCAGCACCAGATCCAGCAATGTCCCTTTTCCAATTGGGCTCAGAACATACTGATCAAGGAAGTTCACCTGAACACATTTCAGAAATTCCTCCCCCTCCTTTCCCTTTATTCTAAAATTATCCCAATCGATATTTGGGGAATTAAAGTCCCCCAATATCACCACTTTATAGTTCTTACACATCTTTGTGTTTCCCTGCAGATTTGCTTCTCTATCTCTCACTATTTGGAGACCTATAGACTACACCTAGTAATGTGATCATACATGTTTTACTTCTCAACTCTAACCAAATGGATTCTGTCTTTGCCCCCTCAAGGACAGCCTCCCTTTCCAACACTGCAATGTCTTCCCTTATCAGTACTGCCATCCCACCACCCTTTTTACCTTTTCTATCTTTTCTGAACACTTGATGTTCTTGTAGATTAAGTGCTAGGCCTCGCCATTTTTAAGCCACGTTTCAGTTATTGCCACGGCATCATATTTCCTAACTGCTATTTGTGCTTGTAGCTCACTAACTTTATTCACCACACTTTGTGCATTTAAACACATGCATTGTAAACCTGTCTTTGCATTCCTCATAGTCCTTCTCAGTCCACTCCCATCTAAAACGGAACTACTCCCTTCTCCAGTACAGTCTAACACTCTCACCGTCTGCACCTTATTCCTCTTTTTCAATTCGTTCATGCTGGTTAGGCCAGCATTTATTGCCCATCCCTAACTGCCCATGAGGTGGTGGTGAGCTGCCATCTTGCACCGCTGCAGGGCATGTGGTGCGGGTACACTCACAATGCGGTTAGGGAGTTCCAGGATTTTGATCCAGCGACAGTGAAGGAATGGCGATATAGAACTTGCAGGTGCTGGTGTTTCCATGCATCTGCTGCCCTTGTGCTTCGAGGTGGTAGAAGTCACGGGTTTGGAAGGTGCTGTTGAAGGAGCCTTTGTGAATTGCAGCTGTGCATCTTGTAGATGTTACACACTGCTGCTGCTCTGCATCGGTGTTGGAGGGAGTGATTGTTGAAGGTAGTGGATGGGGTACCAAACAAGCGGGCTGCTTTGTCCTGGATGGTGTTGAGCTTCTTGAGTGTTGTTGGAGCTGCACCCATCCAGGCAAGTGGAGAGTATCCATCACACTCGTGACTTGTGCCTTGTAGGTGGTGGACAGGCACTGGGGAGTCAGGAAGTGTGTTATTCGCTGCAGAATTGCTAGCCTCTGACCTGCTCTTGTAGTCACAGCATTTATGTCATAGAGTCATACAGCACAGAAACAGGGCCTTCGGCACAGCGCGTCCATGCCGACCATAATGCCTATCTATTCTAATCCCACCTGCCTGCAATACTTCCATATCCCTCTATGCCTTGCTCATTCAAGTACCTGTCCAGATGTCTCTTCAATGTCGCTACCGTTCCTGCCTCTACCACCTCCTCAGGCAGCTCATTCCAGATACCCACAATTCTTTGTGTGAAAAATTTACCCCTTTGGTCCCCTTTAAACCTCCTCCCTCTCACCTTAAATCTATGCCCTCTAGTTTTACTCACCCCTACCATGGGAAACAGACTCTGGCTATCGACCCTATCTATGCCTCTCATAATTTTATATACGTCTATCATGTCCCCTCTCAGCCTCCTTCGCTCCAGGGAAAACAGACCCAGCCTATCCAATCTCTCTTATAACTCAAGCTCTCCAAACCAGGCAACATCCTTGCGAATCTTTTCTGCACCCTCTCTAGCTTAATCACATCTTTTTTGTAATGCGGTGACCAGAACTACACACAGGACTCCAAATGTGCCTAACCAACGTCATGTACAACTGTAATTTGACGTCCCAACTCTTGTACTCAATGCCTGGGCCGATGAAGGCAAGCATGCCATACGCCTTCTTCACCACCCTGTCTACCTGGGTTGCCACTTTCAGGGAACTATATACTTGCACCCCAAGGTCTCTCTGCTCAAGAACACTCCCCAGGGCCCTGCCATTCACTGTATATGTCCTATTTTGGTTTAACTTCCCAAAATGCATCACTTCACAGTTGTCTGCGTTAAATTCCGTTTGCCACTCCCTTGCCCACGTTCCCAGTTGATCTATATCCTGTTGTAACCTTGGACAACCTTCTTCACTGTCCACTATACCACCAATTTTGGTGTCATCTGCAAACTTACTAATCATGCTCCTACATTCACATCCAAGTCATTAATATATATGACAAACATATACAGGCCCAGCACTGGTCACCGGCCTCCAATCTGAAAAACAACCCTCCACTACCACCCTCTGCCTCCTATCACCAAGCTACTTTTGTATCCAATTTGCAAGCTCACCCTGGATCCCATGTGTTCGAACCTTCTGGACCAGCCTACCATGCAGGACCTTATCACAGACCTTGCTAAAGTCCATGTAGACTACGTCCATTGCCCTGCCCTTGTCAATCCTCTTGGTCACCTTCTCGAAAAACTCAATCAAATTCGTGAGACATGATTTCCCACGCACAAAGCCATGCTGACGATCCCTAATCAGACCACGCCTTTCCAGATGCATATAAGTCCTGTCTCTCAGAATCCCTTCCAATAACTTTCCCACCACTGATATAAGGCTCACCAGCCTGTAGTTCCCTGGCTTATCCCTGCTGCCCTTCTTAAATAAAGGCACAACATTAGCTATCCTCCAGTCTTCCGGTACCTCACCGTGGCTAATGATGATACAAAAATCTCAGCCAGGGCCCCAGCAATCTCCTCCCTTGCTTCCCATAGCATCCTGGGATACACCTGGTCAGGCCCTGGGGATTTATCCACCTTAACGTGCTTCAAAACCTCCAACACCTCCTCCTTTGTAATGTTGATATGCTCCAGGATATCGGTGTTCCCTCCCTTGAACTCACTCGCTTCCATGACCTTCTCCACGGTAAATACGGACGAGAAATATTCATTTAAGACCTCGCCCATTTCCCGTGGCTCCACACATAGATTGCCACACTGATCCTTAAGGGGACCTACTCTCTCCCGAGCTACCCTTTTACTCTTAATATACTTACAGAATCTTTTAGGATTCTCCTTTATCTTATCTGCCAGGGAAATCTCATGGCCCCTTTTTGCCCTCATAATTTCCTTTTTAAGTGTAGTCCTACATCCCTTATACTCCTCGAGGGACTCGCTCGATCCCAGCTGCCTATACCTGACATATGCCTCCTTCTTTGTCCTGACCAGACCCTCAATATCCCTCGTCAACCAAGGTTCCCTGAACATGCCAGCCTTGCCCTTCCATCTAACAGGAACATGCCGGCCCTGAACTCTTCCGATCTCACTTTTAAAAGCCTCCCACTTGCCAGACATCCCTTTACCTGTAAACTTTGAGAGTTCCTGTCTGATGCCATCGAAATTAGTCTTCCCCTAATTTCGGACTTCAACCTGAGGACCAGTCCTATCCTTTTTCATAACTATCTTGAAGCTAATAGAGTTATGGTCACTAGTCCCGAAGTGCTCCCCCACTGACACATCAACCACCTGCCCATTCTCATTTCCTAAGCGGAAGTCTTTTCTCCAGTAGGGCCATCCACATACTGCTTCAGAAAGCTATCCTGGACACACTTAACAAATTCTTCCCCATCTGATCCCTTAGCACTAAGGCAGGCCCAGTCAATATTAGGGAAGTTAAAATCACCTACTATTACAACCCTATAATTCCTACATCTGTGATTTCCATACATATATGCTCCTCCACTTCCCTCTATTGGACGGCCTATGGTATAAACCCATCAAAGTAATCACCCCTTTCTTATTTCTAAGTTCTACCCATATGGCCTCGCTGGATATTCCCCCTGGGATATCCTCTTTAAGTACTGCCGTGATGTGCTCCCTAATCAATAGTGCAACTCCCCCTCCTCTCTTACCTCCACCTCTGTCACGCCGGAAGCATGAGTATCCCGGAACATTGAGCTGCCTGCCCATCCCTCAACCACGTTTCCGTAATAGCTATATCACAATCCCATGTACCGATCCATGCTCTGAGTTCATCTGCCTTACCTGTAAGGCTTCTTGCATGAAAGTAAATGCAGCTTAGCCTGCCAGACCTTCCATGCTCCCTGTCCTGCCCCTGCCTGGTCTGCCTACTGGACTTGCTTGCTTTAATCTCTACATTTGCCTCAACTATCTCATCTGAGAGACTACTACTTTGGGTCCCACCCCCCTGCAAGACTAGTTTAAACCCTCCCGAGTAGTGCTGGCAAACCTCCCCACAAGGATATTGGTCCCCCTCCAGTTTAGATGCAACCCATCCTTCTTGTACAGCTCACCTCTGCACCAGAAGAGATCCCAATGATCCAAGTAGCTGAAGCCCTCCCGCCTACACCAGCTCTTCAGCCATGCATTAATTTGTCGAATCCTCCTATTCCTACCCTCACTAGCATGTGGCACAGGGAGTAATCCTGAGATTACAACCCTAGAGGTCTTGCTTTTTAACCTTCTGCCTAACTCCCTATATTCACTTTGCAGGACCTCATCACTTTTCCTGCCTATGTCGTTAGTACCAATATGGACCACGACCTCTGGCTGCTCACCCTCCCCTTTCAAAATGTCCTGCAGCTGCTCCGAGACATCCTTGACTCTGGCACCATGGAGGCAACATACCATCCTGGAGTCTTGTTTGTGGCCACAGAAATGCCTATCTGCACCCCTTACGATAGAATCCCCTATCACTATAGCTCTTCCAACCCTTATCCTCCCCTGCTGTGCAGCAGAGCCCTCCGTGGTGCCACAAACTTGGCTGTTGCTGCTTTCCCCTGGGAGGTCATCCCCCCCAACAGTATCCAAAGCAGCATATCTGTTTGAGAGGGGGGTGGCCACAGGGGACTCCTGCACTACCTGCCTGCGCCTACTACTCCGTCTGGTGGTTACCCATCTCTTTTCTGCCTGTGCAGCCATTACCTGCGCTGTGACTACCTCACTAAACGTGCTATCCATGACTTCCTCAGCATCGCGGATGCTCCACAGTGAATCCCCTTGCAGCTCCAGCTCCGTAATGCGGGTCGTCAGTAGCTGCAGCTGGATACACTTCCTGCACACATGGTCATCAGGGACACTGGAAGAGTCCCTGATTTCCCATATAGCGCAGGAGGAGCAGATCACGGGGCTGAGCTCTCCTGCCATGACTTACCCTTAGGTTAATTAGTTACTCCCTTAATTAAAAAATACTAATTACACTCGGGGCCTTGTTCTACCCACTCCAATCTAAAGTCCTTAAAAAAAAACGCTTTAGTAGTACTCACCTTTTCACCAGAGATTTTATTTTCAACAAAAACACAACTTTCCCCTTTTTTTTTTAAGATATTCTAACAGCTGCTACTCACCAACCAATTACCTTGCAACTCTCCTCTGACGTCACTGTTTGCCTTTTTAAAGAAGCTCTTTTTAAACACTGCTGGTCTCACTCAGTCTCCTTCTTTCCCGCTGTCTCTGCTCTTTTTAAACACCGCCGGTCTCACTCTGGTTCAGTTCATTTTCTGGTCAATAGTAATCTTCAGGAAGTTGATAGTGGGGGATTCAGCGATGGTAATGCCATTGAAGATGAAGGGGAGATGGTTCGATTCTCTCTTGTTTGAGATGGTCATTGTCTGGCACTTGTGTGGCACAAATGGCCACATTTGGCTTATCAGCCAAAGCCTGGATGTTGTCCAGGTCTTGCTACATCTGAACACGGGCTGCTTCAATATCTGAGGAGTCGCTAATGGTGCTGTACATTGTGCAATCATCAGCGAACATCCCCACTTCTGACCTTATGATGGAGGGAAGGTCATTGATGAAGCAGCTGAAGATGGTTGGGCCTAGGACACTACCCTGAGGAACTCCTGCAGTGATGTCCTGGGACTGAGATGATTGACCTCCAACAACCATAACTATCTTCCTTTGTGCTTGGTATGACTCCAACCAGCTGAGATTTTCCCCCGATTCCCATTGACTCCAGTCTTGCTCGGGCTCCTTGATGCCATACTCGGTCAAATGCTGCCTTGATGTCAAGGGCAGTCACTCTCACCTCAGCTCCTGAATTCAGCTCTTTTGTCCATGTTTGAACCAAGGCTGTAATGAGGTCAGGAGCTGAGTGGCCCTGGTGGAATCCAAACTGAGCGTTACTGAGCAGATTATTGCTACCTGACATCTTCCATCACTTTACTGTTGAGTAGACCGATGAGATGGTAATTGGCCAGGTTGAATTTGTCCTGCTTTTTGTGTACAGGACATACCTGGGCAATTTTCCACATTTCCAGGTAGATGCCAGTGTTGTAGCTAATCATCCAGGAATACCTGCCAAAATCCAGTATTAGCATCGAGTGTTGTAAACATGATGCTCTGAGAGTGTTTCGCTATGCTGTCATCAACTATGGACATTGGATGAATCTCACATGTTACTGCCTTGTTGAGCTGAGTTCTGACACACAGAGTTTCCATTCTGTTTTCGGATAGGGAGCATGGCTGAACACAAGTCCGTTGGTTGTGTTACAGGAGAGATAACACCCATTCTTGCCATCTGCTCCAACTGGTCTTGAACTTGGTTTAATAATGAATGTGCTATCTTCCCTGGCTGTAAAGATACACACTGGCTTGGCCCCTTCCTTAAATGTGATTCTATACTCGGTCTTGAGTCTGCTGTGCCCTGTGAACAGCTTCGGGTATTCTGCTTGGAAGTGACTCTTTACTCTGTTTGCTTGACTTCATCAATCTTCTTGATCAGATGCAGGTCTAAACATGCTTTTCTACTTAGTTAGGAAGATTCTTGATTATGCAAGACATATAAGGTTTCCATGACTTGTCTCTCTCTGTGTTGGAGAGTTGCTTGCAGTTTGCCTTTAACTCTCATTTGTGACCCACCTGGACCATGCAACTGTGTATGTGCCAGTTGTAGGCAATATCTCCTCCACCATGGTTTGACAGAACTCTGACACGAGCACCTGTGTTCAGTTTAAAATTCACGAGGTGTCCATTTATGTCGATGTCCGCCATCTAGAATCCTTGATTTGGGTCATTTATTTCTCCTAGGAAATCTCCTAGCGTTTTATCTTCTGGATACTGATGCACTTGATTCACTGCTCTCTGTGTGAAAGTCTTCTGCTTTGCACTCCTGAGTGAAGAAGTTTTTTTAAAATTTTTTTTATTTAGAGATACAGCACTGAAACAGGCCCTTCGGCCCACCGAGTCTGTGCCAACCATTAACCACCCATTTATACTAATCCTACACCAATCCCATATTCCACCACATCCTCACCTCTCCCTATATTCCCCTACCACCTACCTATACTAGGGGCAATTTATAATGGCCAATTTACCTACCAACCTGCAAGTCTTTTGGCTGTGGGAGGAAACCAGAGCACCCGGAGGAAACCCACATAGACACAGGGAGAACTTGCAAACTCCACACAGGCAGTACCCAGAATTGAACCCGGGTCGCTGGAGCTGTGCGGCTGCGGTGCTAACCACTGCGCCACTGTGCTTTGGCACATTTTCCCATAAGGCCCAGCCTTTTTACAATTGAAGCACTCAGATTTATGAGCTGGACACTGCTCCCTTCTGTGGTCTTCACAGCTCCACAGCATTGGCATGGTTTCCCAGTGTCAAGCACCTTCTCACGTGTGTGTACCTTCTTTTCCACAAAGTGTTTCTCAGATAATAAAAACAAGAAATGCTGGAAATACTCAGCAGGTCTGGCAGGATCTGTGGAGAGAAGCAGAGTTAACGTTTCAGGTCAGTGATCCTTCATCAGATTTCCAGCATCCGCAGTATTTTACTTTTATTTAAGTGTTTCTCAGACTTTGGCTTCACAAATTGTACAGTCACTGGACTTCTGCTCGTCCACAGCTTGTCTTCAGCCCATAGAACGGCCCTATTAACCTGCTACCCAGGTTAATAGGGCTGTTAAGAAGGCATATGGTGTGTTAGCTTTTATTAGTAGGGGGATCGAGTTTCGGAGCCACGAGGTCATGCTGCAGCTGTACAAAACTCTGGTGCGGCCGCACCTGGAGTGTTGCGTGCAGTTCTGGTCACCGCATTATAGGAAGGATGTGGAAGCTTTGGAAAGGGTGCAGAGGAGATTTACTAGGATGTTGCCTGGTATGGAGGGAAGGTCTTACGAGGAAAGGCTGAGGGACTTGAGGTTGTTTTCGTTGGAGAGAAGGAGGAGGAGAGGTGACTTAATAGAGACATATAAGATAATCAGAGGGTTAGATAGGGTGGATAGTGAGAGTCTTTTTCCTCGGATGGTGATGGCAAACACGAGGGGACATAGCTTTAAGTTGAGGGGTGATAGATATAGGACAGATGTTAGAGGTAGTTTCTTGACTCAGAGAGTAGTAGGGGCGTGGAACGCCCTGCCTGCAACAGTAGTAGACTCGCCAACTTTAAGGGCATTTAAGTGGTCATTGGATAGACATATGGATGAAAATGGAATAGTGTAGGTCAGACGGTTTCACAGGTCGGCGCAACATCGAGGGCCGAAGGGCCTGTACTGCGCTGTAATGTTCTAATTCTAATCTACTTTGTTTGCGAACTTCAGCCTGTCTTACAATCTGAATGGCTTTATCGAGTGTAAGGCCCTCGTTCAACTGCAAAAAGGTCCGACAAAGATTTATCAACTATGCCGACAACTATTTGGTCTCTGATTAGTTCTGCCTTTAATTCACCATATTAGCAACCCTCTGCCAAATGGTATAGATCATTAATATAAGAATCTACAGATTCGCCTATTTTCTGCGCCCGTTTATTAAATTTGGCCCTTTCCAGGATTTTATTGCTGCGAAGATTAAAATATTTATCAAAAGCTTGAAGGACATCTTCAAATTTATCAGAAGCTTCGTTTATCCCTTGCCTCACAATTACGTAATCTGCAATTGCATTTACTGGATATAAAAGGGTATTGACCTGTTCAACTTCTGACTTTGCATGGAGTTGGGAAGCAATCCTAAATGTGAGGAATCTCTCCCTCCAAATAGACAAATTTTGAACCTGATTGGGTCCTTCCAGATCTTGAAAACTTTCTGGCATTCCAAATTTTGAATCCATATTGCTTTCTTCACTTCAGAAAGGCATTCTCGGGTGCTCGCCTTTGTTTTTAAATCTTTCAGGATTGAATGGAGGTTTCACAGTCATTTGGGTACTTCCTGCGCTTTCTAACCTTCACCGTGCTTTCTCTCGGTCTCGGTCTGGCTAAGCAATGGCTGCCGACTCCACCCAAGTCCCGGGTCGTCTCTTCAGCCAAGATCGACTTCTCTACACATGTTTTTGACCCAGTGCGCCGTTAACCATTACTGGTCTCATACAAATCTTTCACCCGATCCTGGACTGTCGCCTGGTGCTGAAACTCAAACCCAATCGCTGGACCTGGGTGTACTGATGCAGATGCTCATGCTTTTGTGGTGCAGCCTGACAGACTGCAGGGCTTTTTCACCAACTGTCTGCATCGTGAGTTCATTTCAAGCCCCCAACTAGATCTGTTCTCCTAGCGCTTCTCCACGAGCTCGGGAGATCTTCAAATTCTCATGGTCGTTTTAACCGCTACCACCATATTGTGTGCCGTGGTTGTATTGAGTAGTGTAACAAGGACATACTGGAGAAATTCTCAGACTCAGGATAAAGTCAACTTAGAACTGTTTATTATTTACATAATTCTATACATACTCTTATCAAGCCTCCTAAGCTAACATCCTTTGTGCTGCTCTCTCTTCTCCCAAGCCTAACCTCATGTGACTGTTACATCATCACTCTTACAGTAGGATGGGTCGCTCTCACTGTCTTCAGTATTAACCCTTTACATCCTTTCATGACCAGGTGTGAAAGGTGTCTAGGGGTCTGTTACTATCTTCACCTGGTCTTATTGTAACAGGGCTTAATTTTAAACACACACTGTGTTTTGAGCTCCTCCTTTGTGAATCCTTGTTCACAGCTTTCCAATTATAAGGCAAAGAAACCAACACATCAGGCTTTCTCAGGTTTAAATGAGAAAAGTAAAATTTATTAAAACTTAGACTTAAACTCTAATATGGTTGACACCTATGGATATACAACGCGCCCACGCTAGCATGCACCAGTGATATACACATGCAGATAGGGACAGAAAAGATAAAGTGGAACAGCAATATCTTAATATAAAAGCAAAATACTGCACATGCTGGAAATCTGAAATAAATACAAGAAATGCTGGAAATACTCAGCAGGTCTGGCAGCATCTGTGGAGAGAGAAGCAGAGTTAACGTTTCATGTCAGTGACCCTTCATCAGAAGGCAATATCTTGTAACTGTGCTTCAAGCTCACGGTACAAACAAAGAACAAAGAACAGTAAGCACAGGAACAGGCCATTCGGCCCTCAAAGCCTGCGCCGATCTTGGTGCCTATCTAAACTAAAACATTCTGCACTTCCGGGTTCCATATCCCTCTATTCCCATCCTATTCATGTATTTGTCAAGATGCCTCTTAAACGTCGCTATCATACCTGCTTTCACCACCTCCCCTGGCAGCAAATTCCAGGCACTCACCACCCTCTGTGTGAAGAACTTGCCTCACACATCCCCTCTAAACTTTGCCCCTCGCACCTTAAACCTATGTCCCCTAGTAACTGACTCTTACAAACTGGGAAAAAGCTTCTGACTATCCACTCTGTCCATGCCACTCATAACTTTGTAAACCTCGATCATGTCGCCCCTCCACCTCCGTCGTTCCAGTGAAAACAATCCGAGTTTATCCAGCTTCTCCTCATAGCCAATGCCCTCCAGACCAGGCAACATCCTGGTAAACCTCTTCTAGGCCCTCTCCAAAGCCTCCACATCCTTCTGGTAGTGTGGCAACCAGAATTGCATGCAATATTCCAAGTGTGGCCTAACTAAGGTTCTGTACAGCTGTAGCATGACTTGCCAATTTTTATACTCTATGCCCCGACTGATGAAGGCAAGCATACCGTATGCCTTCTTGACTACCTTATCCACCTGCGTTGCCACTTTCAGTGACCTGTGGACCTGTATGCCCAGATCTCTCTGCCTGTCAATACTCCTAAGGGTTCTGCCATTTACTGTATACTTCCCACCTGTATTAGATCTTCCAAAATGCATTACCTCACATTTGTCCAGATTAAACTCCATCTGCCATTTCTCCGCCCAAGTATCCTCTGACAATCCTCATCACTGTCCGCAACTCCACCAACCTTTGTGTCGTCCGCAAACTTACTAATCAGACCAGCTACATTTTCCTCCAAATCATTTATATATACTACAAACAGCAAAGGTCCCAGCACTGATCCGTGCGGAACACCACTAGTCACAACCCTCCATTCAGAAAAGCACCCTTCCACTGCTACCCTCTTCTATGACCGAGACAGCTCTGTATCCATCTTGCCAGCTCACCTCTGATCCCGTGTGACTTCACCTTTTGTACCAGTCTGCCATGAGGGACCTTGTCAAAGGCTTTACTCAAGTCCATATAGATAACATCCACTGTCCTTCCTTCATCAATCATCTTTGTCACTTCCGCAAAAAACTTAATCAAGTTTGTGAGACACGACCTCCCCTTCACAAAACCATGCTGCCTCTCGCTAATAAGTTTATTTGTTTCCAAATGGGAGTAAATCCTGTCCCGAAGAATCCTCTCCAATAATTTCCCTACCACTGACGTAAGGTAATAGTCCTTTAATAGTCCTTTCATAAGTAATTCTTGCTGTTTCGTTGGGGCCCAGTATTCTGCTTAAATCTTGTTCACGCAGGAGACATTTCTCTCTTTGAGGTTCACATGTTTTCACAAGATTCAGTTCCGTGGGAAGGAGATGGGAGCAGGCAGACAGGACAGGGTTCTGCTCCAGTTTCAAATCCCTTGTTGGAAGCTTCAAATCTCAACAAGCCAGCTAATCATGTGACTAAAACTGGTCTGACCACTTCTTCTATGTTTATGGATTCTGCTATCTTAGCAGTCAACCTGGAATGCTAGCTCCCCCCACCTTCAACGTCTGGTAATCAAAAGTCCATTGTTGGCTGAGTGGGTCGGGGCATGGTCCTTTGTCCCTTGTTCCAACTCTGCTAGTCACTATACAAATGTCTTTCCAGTCAGAGGCTTACAATTTGAAGTTTTAATGTTCATGTGGCAAAATCATGTATGCCTCAGTCTTGGCAGGTGGGGAGTTTGCCTGACACCTCCACACCCAGGGGAATGAAATGCGATTTGAAGAAAAATGGCACATTTCATTAGAGAGTTTGAGAGAAATAGAAGATACAGAAAGGAAAACTATGCATTTCTCTCATTCATTTCCATTCATTCAACAATCTTAAAGCATATTTAAAATGGTCTTTACTGGGTGCCAGGGCTGAATTAATTTCCTCCATTTTTTCTCAGAAGAGTTAATAGGGGGGTGGGTCTATCCTGAACCCTCTGAATCATGCAAAGACTTTTGACTTCAGGGGATGGGTGGTTCCCTTTTCCTCTGACTGTGGGGGAGGAGTTTTTGTTACTCTCCCCTTTGTCCTCTGGGACACTCCTAACTGTAGGTATTTGTGCAGACTTGGCTGGGCGCTCCTGTGGCACTTCAACTAGGTGAGGCATCACCCTCACAGTTTCTGTGCCCCCTCTTTGTCTCTGCAGGTTCCTGTAAATGCTGTGAGCAACTCTGGTGGGGTGCTTCTCGCGTCTACATTCACACAGGAGGATGTGGGGTCTAACATTTCACAGAGTTGGTTGACCGGGCAGTCAACCACAACCTTGCTGGTTACTGTACTTCAGGAGCATGCCCAGGTACCTTTTAAAAGAATTGAGCGTTTCTACTTCCACCACCGATCCTGGCACCCATCACCCTCTGGGTGAAAAAGTTTTTCCTCATGTCCCCTCTAATTCTTCCACCAATCACCTTAAATCTGTGTCCCCGGTAACTGGTCTTTTCGTTCTACTCTATCTGGGCCCCTCGTAATTTTGTACACCTCAATCAAGTCACTCCTTAGCCTCCTCAATTCCAGCGAAAACAATCCCAACCAATCCATCTTTCCTCATAGCTGCAACCCTGAAGCCCTGGCAACATTCTTGTAAATCTCCTCTGCACTCTCTCCAGAGCAATTATGTCCTTTCTGTAATGTGGTGACCAGAACTGAATGCAATACTCTGGCTGCTGCCTAACCAACAGTCTATACAGCTCCAACATCACATCCCTGCTTTTGTATTCTATATCTCGGTCAATAAAGGAAAGCATTCTATATGACTTCTTCACCACTCTATCTACCTGTTCTGTCACCTTCAAGGACCTGTGGACATGCACTCCAAGGTCTTTCACTTCTTCTACACCTCTCAATATCCTCCCGTTTATTGTATATTCCCTCACTTTATTTGCTGTCCCCAAATGCATCACCTCACACTTCTCAGGACTGAATTACATTTGCCACTTTTCTGTCCACTCAACCAAACCATTGATATCATTCTGGAGTCCATGACTCTCCTCCTCACTATTAACTACACGGCCAATTTTTTTGTCATCAGCAAATTTCCTAATCATGCCTCGCACATTTAAATCCAAATCATTAATATATACCACAAACAGCAAGGGTCCCAACACTGAGCCCTGTGGATCACCACTGGAAACCGCTTTCCATTCACAAAAATATCCGTCGACTACTACCCTTTGTTTCCTGTCACTGAGCCAATTCTGGATCCAGCCTGCCACATTCCCCTGTATCCCATGGGCTTTCATTTTACTGACCAGTCTGCCATGCAAGACCTTGTCAAATGCCTTACTAAAATCCATGTCAACCACATCCACTGCACTACCCTCATCAATCCTCCTTGTTACTTCCTCAGAAAACTCAATTAAGTTAGTAAGACATGACCTTCCCTTAACAAATGTATGCTGACTATCCCTGATTAATCTACACCTAATCTGTACTAATGCTTTGTCTTTCAACACACCATTAACATATTGTTTGCCTTTGCTCCATGACCTTTTGGTCAGCTATGTGGCCTGGTCCAATCTACACCTTCTCCTTTGTTATCTCTTGCCCCACCCCCACCTCACTTGCTTATAACCTGTGACTTTTCTAATATTTGTCAGTTCCGAAGAAGGTTCACTGACCCGAAACGTTAACTCTGCTTCTCTTTTCACAGATGCTGCCAGACCTGCTGAGTGGTTCCAGCATTTCTTGTTTTTATTTCAGATTTCCAGCATCCGCAGTATTTTGCTTTTATTTTGGTGATAGAGCGTGTCTGATCTGGCCCGACCCGAGCCCGAATGCTGGAACCGGAAGTGCGACCCGACCCGAACCCGACACGTCGTCTGGTCCCGTGGGTTCGGGTCGGGTAGCAGGCCTTTAGCAACAGGATTCCCCTTGTCCTCACTTTCCACCCCACCAGCCTACACATCCAAAGAATCATCCTCCGCCATTTCCTCCACTTGCAGCTTGATGCCGCCACCAAACGCATCTTCCCCTCCCCGTCAAAATTCTGAGGGGATCGTTCCCTCCGTGACACCCTGGTCCACTCCTCCATTACCCCCAACACCTTGTCCCCTTCCCACGGCACCTTCCCATGAAATCGCAGGAGGTGTAATACCTGGCCTTTTACCTCCTCTCTCCTCACTATCCAAAGCCCCAAATACTCCTTCCAGGTAAAGCAGCGATTTACTTGTACTTCTTTCAATGTAGTATACTGTATTCGCTGCTCACAATGCAGTCTCCTCTACATTGCGGAGACAAAATGCAGATTAGGTGACCGCTTTGTGGAACACCTCCACTCAGTCCGAAAACATGACCCCAAGCTTCCTGTTGCTTGCCATTTCAACACACCCTCCTGCTTTCATGTTCACTTCTCTGTCCTGGGCTTGCTGCAGTGTTCCAGTGAACATCAATGCAAGCTCAAGGAACAGCACCTCATTCACTGATTAGGCATGTTACAGCCTACCGGACTGAACATTGAGTTCAATAATCTCAGAGCATGTCTCGCCCTTTTTTATTTTTATTTTATTTTAGTTTGTTTCATCATTCATTTTATTTTTTATCATGTGCCTGTCCACTGTTTTTTCATGTTTGTGCTTTTGGCCAGGGCTGTTCATTATTCTGTCATTTAACATCCTCTCTGTACTAATGCTGTCTTTCAATACACACTTAGCACACTCTTTGCTTTTGCCCCATGATCTCCTTGTCAGTTAATCTCTCCAGCCCTCTGTCCTAGCAACACTTCCCCTTTTGTTCTCTTTTTCCCCATCCTCGATTTATTTGCTTAAAACCTATTACATTTCTCACCTTTGCCAGTTCTGATGAAAGATCACTGACCTGAAATGTTAACTCTGGTTCTCGCTCCACAGATGCTGCCAGACCTGCTGAGTATTTCCAGCACTTTTTGTTTTTATTCCAATTAGTTAGTTCTTCAAAGTGCTGCTCCAGAAACCCATCTCGCACACACTCTAGGAATTCATCCTCCACAGCATTAGTGCTGATAAGATTTACCCAGTTCATATGTAAATTGAAGTCGTCCAATATTACTGTATCACCCATGTTACATGCACCTCTAATTTCCTGATTTATACCCTGCCCAACATTACCACTGTTGTTTGGTGGCCTATAAACAACTCCGACCAATGTTTGCTGCCCCTTGCTGTTTCCTAGCTCCATTCAAATTGATTCTACATCTTGATCCTTCAATCTAAGATCCTCTCTCACTAATGCACTGATCTCGTCCCTTATTAAGAGCGCTACCCCACCTCCTTTTCCTTTTTTTCCTATCCTTCCTAAATGATGAATATCCTTGAATATACAGTTCGCAGTCTCAGTCACCCTGTAACCAGATCTCTGTAATGGCAATTAAATCATACCCATTTACCTCTCTCTGTACCTTCAAATCATCTACTTGTTGTGAATGCTGCGTGCATTCAGATAGAATGACCTTAACTTTGTCTTTTTAACATTATTCCGCTTTCTGATCCTTTTTGATTCTTGCCTTCACTCCATCTGTCTTCTAATTTCCTTTACTACTTTTCTACTTCCTGGTACCAGTTTTGCTTCCCTCCAATTTCCTCTTCCAGCCACACTCAGATTATCAATTCCCTTTTTGCTACCTCCCTCTCTTGCCTTCCCCTCTCTCTAAATTATCACATCTTCTCTCACTTGAACCCTCGCCACCCACCCCCCCCCCACTATTTCGCGAAAGCACTCTCTACCAACCTAAATTTAAGAATGGCCATAACACTGGTCCCCACGGTACAGCTCCCACTTTCCCCAATACTGGTGCCAGTGCCCATGAATCAAAACCCATTTCTCCCACACCAATCTTTGAGCCATGCATTTACCTCTTTAAACTTATTTATCCTACTCCAATTTTCTCGTTCTGTTTGTTTTAAATTCAGCCCCTAGCTGCTCATACTCCCGTTGCAGAACCTCGTTCCTAGTCCTATCTATGTCACCGGTACCCACATGGACCACAACAACTGAATCCTCCCCCTCCCACTGCAAGGTCCTCTCCAGCCCTGAGCACATGTGCCAAAGCCTGGCACCAGGCAGCCAAGACAGCCATCTGGACTCTTGGTCTTGGCTGCAGAGAACAGTGTCGATCCCCCCGACTACAATATCTCCTACTACCACTACATTCCTATTGATGCCCCCCAACATCTCCCACCCCTCCGCTTGAATGGCTTCTTGTAGCATGGTGTCATGGTCAGTTTGCTCATCCACACTGCAGCCTTCGCTCTCATAAGTAGAAAGAACCTCAAACCTGTTGGACAATTGCAAGGGCTGAGGCTCCTCCACTTCTGCCTTCTCAATCCCATTACCTGCTTCACTTGCAGTCACACCCACCTGTCCCTACCACTGATGGAATTAGAAGATCCTATTCAATGGGGTGTGACTTCCTTCTGGAACAAAGTGTCCAGGTAACTTTCCCCCTCCCTGATGCATTGCAGAGTCTGTAGCTCGGCCTCCAGTTCACTGAGACTGAGCTGAAGCTCTTCGAGCCACAGACACTTACTGCAGACATGCTTGCCGTGTATCACACTGGTTCCACCAGCTCCCAATACTGCAGCTGCAACACATCACCTCCATGCCATCAAGTGGGTCAGACCCAGTGGTCATAGGTTTAAAATAATTGGTCAAAGAACTGGAAGGAAAAGAAGAAGACATTTTTTTCATACAAATGGTCCAGATTTGCAATACACTGCCTGAAAGGATGGTGGAATCAGACTCCATAGAAACTTTGAAAAGGCAATTCGACATGTACTTGAGGAAGGCTATAATTTACAAGCTAATGGGGAAAACGCTGGTGCATGGGCCTGAATTGCAAAGAGCCGGCAGGCACACTCTAATGGGTGGATCAGATACAGGAAGGGTCCTACTGGAGACTCAAAGCTTCACAGATGCTTCTTTTTCCCAATATTCAGCACCCTTGAGGGATGCAAAGGAGACTGGATTTGTGCATCATGTGATGTGACAGAATAATAGCAACATGCCTTTCTCATGATGAAAATATCAGCTAATAACAAAAACTCGCACTCCATCCTAAAGCTGGCAGCCGTCCCCTATCCCTCTCACACTCTCCCTACTGTATCTGTTCATACGTTACAGATTCTGCTTCCTCCTGTGTCTACTGAGGGAGCTGGTCCTGGCCATTCCTCCACCTTCATTGTCCTTTGCCTCCAGTTCTGCAAATTTCTTCTTTAGGTTTACAGACATGTGGAACCATAGAAAAGTTACAGCATAGAAGGAGGCCATTCAGCTCGTCATGTCTGCGCCGGCTGAAAAATCGAGCCGCCCAATCTAATCCCGCCTTCCAGCAGCTGGTCTGTAGCCTTGCAGGTTACAGCACTTCATATGCATGTCCAGGTACCTTTTAAATGAGTTGAGGGTTTCTGCCTCCACCACCGATCCAGGCAGTGAATTCCAGACACTCACCACCCTCTGGGTGAAAAGGTTTTTCCTCATGTGCCCTCTAATCCTTCTACCAATAACCTTAAATCTGTGCCCCCGGTAACTGACCTCTCCAGTAGGGGAAACAGGTCCTTCCTGTCTACTTTATCCAGGCCCCTCGTAATTTTATACACCTCAATTAAGTCACCCCTCAGCCTCCTCTGTTCCAAGGAAAACAACCCTAGCCAATCCAATCTTTCCTCATAGCTGCAACTTCGTGATTTGTTTCCACCCAGATGTCAGTACGCATTTCCTTTGTGACATGCTAGTGGTACAGTGCAGACATGCTCACCTCCCAGCATCTGTGTGGGTGCTTGCATCCTCACTCACTTTGGCCAGCCTGCTGATGGTGTTAAAACCTTTCCAGCACCAAGTGGCTAATTGTGGGCGTGGTGGAGTTGTCACTGTCTCACACCAGGCACCACCTCCCTGCAGAGTGCCTACTCATCCTTTACCTAACTCTTTGGGTGCCAAGGACTCATTCAAGGAGGTTCTGATGCTAATCTCCACCAGAAACATCTCGTCCCATTGTTCAAGTGCAGCTACAACTTTCTCTGATTCTTCTGTCGTGCTCATTGTGTGGAAACTTCAGCATTCCAACAGTTGGAGCCTACCTCCCAGTAGCAGCAACAGAATCAGGGATGTGCTTCTACCTGGTATTCTCTGCAACACCCCACCCCACCCAGCTGTCACTGTCTTATTAACAGGGAAATGGCTTCAGCATTTTGATAGAACCATAATTCTCTAATTCGGACATGAGTTGACATTTTGGCCAGACTGACAGATCACCATCAATGATGCTGCATTGACAGACCCAGCGCCTAAACTGACATCCCCAGTAGGAATGGCACCCAAATTATCAATGTATTAAAGACTTTACATACATCCAATGTCTGGTCAATTGCCTTTGCAGGCCCTGATCCAGGAACTACTGACCAGCTCCCAAAACTGACAGCCAAAGTTCAACCAGAGCTGCAAACTTCCAAACTGCATCAAATTGTCCCAAGGTGACAACCTGATCAAAGCTGGCCCAACATCCGAGGAGACAAAGGGATGCAAGCAGATGGAGCATTCATTGCCATTCCAAGCAATTACAACTAGCACTTACAGGACCATGATAAACTAACTAGTGCTGCAAACCTACCAGCTATTGCAAAGTACAAAGACCTATGGTCTGGCCCATCAGTCAGGGTGGCCTGAGTACACCAAACCTCCAAGGTTAGACAAGGCACCCTGTGAACAGAAAAATCTTCATCAGAGGGTTTTACTGACCCAGGTTTCAGAAGCAGCAGATTATGAAAGGATGGGAGACAGATGGAAAATCTCATGTGGACCATCCACCCACCATCATGCCTACATGTGATTCTATGTGGCTGGCATGTCATGCTCTATAGACGAGCAACTATCACTGTAAACCAGTCCCTTCTCCACCTTTGATGCCCTTCGTCCCACTAAAACATTCCTCTCCACCATTCTCCTCATTTATCCTGGCATGGCTGATCTTCACCTCTCAGGCCCAAGGACACAGACTTTGTTGAATCCAGTGCACAACATGTGCTTATTGGAGATCATATCAGGCAGGACCACATCACATGTTACAGGATATTGGGAAGCAGTTCAGCAAAGCAAAGACCATGAGCTGCCAGAAAATCCAGACTGAACTTGCTGCTCCCCGAGACAAGCTGCTCTGGTGCAGCTGCAGCAATGGCATCTATTTGTTAATGTGGATAGTTCTCACTCTCCTCTTCCCAGGACCATCCATCCTGCATCGTTATTCAGAGCCAAGATACTCCAATACCAACCACCTCTCTCTCACCTGCAACAAGATGTGAGGAACTCACTGTGGCCATTGTGCACTAACGCTCCCCAATCTCTTCGACCTGGAGCTGTACGTTTGGATCACCATTATACCAGGGGACCAAGCCTGGTGCAATGAGTAGTGTGAAAGGCCATCTTGGAAGCAGCAGCAGGTGTCCCTTTAAATGGCTATGAACCTTGTAACATTATCATAAAAAGCTGTCAGCATGCTAAATACAAAAAGGCAGCTAGCTCTAAGCAGAGGAAAACTGTCCCATAACCAATGGATCAGAACAAATCTCTGTGGCCCTGCCACATCCTTGTTGAGAAAGGCAGTGGACAAATTGGCAATTGACAGGAGGGGAAGCTCCATGAACCAAGCAGCTGAAAGGGGTTTGAGCACCTTTAGCCATGGATACTGAGAACACGATCCTGCTCAACTTCTTCATGAGGTCTGCACCATCACAGTTATCAGTGCCCAGCCTATTTGGTTCATTCTACATGACATTGGGAAGCAGCTCAGTGCACTGAACACAGCAAAGACCATGAGCCGTCAGAACATCTAGACTGAGCTTGCTGCTCCCCTCACCAAGCATTTAACTGTTAATGTGAATAGTCATTCAGAGAAACAGGACAATTTTAACCCCCTCCCTCACCCCCCCGTCCCCAATGTACAGCCCTGTCAGCTTTCTTCTAATGATGATAACAGAAATCAGCAATATGAAGCAGCATCTGCACACCAGTATCCAGTTTACCAATGCCAGGCTGATTCAGCAATTGACTCATGGGGTCTTCACATGATACAATCCCATGCATAGACACTGCAAGCTCAGGTGGAGTGCTGCTGTGTCTCTCCTCACAGGGCTCTGGCTTTATCCTTGCATGTTTTCTCAGCACAGCTTCATAGGGCATGAAATTCATTCATGTAGCACCACATTCAGCAGTACTCAGAAGGCCTTCCTGAAGATTTGTAATGCAGGAGGCACTGATGGCTGCTTCCCAACTGGCCCATGTGACAGAACCTAACTGCAGTGGTGCGTCCCCTGTGTGTGCCCAAAGTCGCTGAACACAAGCAATCATTGCATCACTGACATCAACAGGCTGTTGCAATGCCAGGATAGCAAAACTGGCCAACATACATATAGGCAACATCTTCCTTATTCACTCCTGAAACAACAAGTATTATAAAGCAAGACGATCCCTGTTCTGGGGCTATTTAAAGGGCCATTCAACAAGTTGCAGCTGAGTGCTTCTGACGTACTACACTCAGGACAAGTTGGTGGAAGTACTGTGATGAGTTGCTGAGTGTGAAGGTTTCTGCTAACCACAGAAAAACAGAGAATTACATAGCCTTTGATAAATATGAGGGCAGTAGCTGCAGTGCATATGAGCAGGACATACAGAGGAGGCAGCTGAGAGGCGAACCTCTGTGAGAAGGGAGAAGGAGGGTTCTTAGAAGGTCCTACCCAGAGAGGGTGTACTAGGAGCACCAGTCCAACGTTGTGATGAGCCAGAAGCAGTGCCTCAGGAGGATTTGCTTCACTAAGGAGGTGATGGCAGAGGTGTGCTTCACGAAGACCTGGAGCCTCAATCCAGAGTGAGGACAACCCTCAGAGGACTTGTGAAGCTCACCATCGTCCTTTAGTTTCTTACCAACAGAATGCTTCCAGGTGGGAGCTAGCGGCATCAGCAAAGTGTTGCAATTCACCCTCCATAGAAGCATCTGGGAGGTGACAGAGGCAATTGACAGGAGGAGAGGGGACTTCATCCTTTTCTTTCTGAGGAGGGAAGACCATGACGAGAGGACACAGGGTTCACCAGGATATCGGGCTTCCTGATGGTGCAGGGTGCTATTGGCTGCATGCATGTGGCTCTGTAGGCCACCAATGGCACCAGGGAGCAATGTAGAAACTGGAAGGGATACCACTCAATCAATGTGAAGTTGGTGTGCGACTGTACCAAGAAATTCATCTCAGTGAATGTCCATTATCCTGGCAGCTCCCATTGAGGCTTTTATCCTGTGACAGTCAGCAATTTCCACTATCTTCAGTGGATGCAAGACTTTAGTTCCAGCAACTTTAATACTTTAATAAGAGATACAAGTTTCAGCTTCTGCCTTGTCCTATATTGATATATCAATCATAGTAAACATAGAATTACATTGAACGTACAGCACAGAAACAGACAATTCAACCCACTAATCCATGCCAGTGATTATGGTCCTCACAGCCCTCTTCATCTAACCGTAACAGGATAACCTTCGATTCCTGTTCTCCAATGTGTTTATTTAGTTTCCACATTCTCATGACTCTCTGGGTAAAGATGTTCCTCTGAATTTCCTACTGGATCTATTAGCGACTATCTTCTGTTTATGGCCCCTAATTTTGGTATCCCTCACATGCAGAAATATCTTCTCTACAACTACCTTATCAAACTCTTCCATAATCTTAAAGACATTTATCAGGTCAACCCTGAGCAGTCTCTTTTCACGAGAAAAAAGCACCAGCCTGTTTACTCTTCACTGATAGGTATAATCTCTCAATACTAGTATCATCATTGTAAATCTTTTTTGCACTTTATCCAGTGCCTAAGTATCCTTTTTATCATAAGGACAAGTGTCCTCTAACCAAAATTACCATACTTCTCTACTTTTCACTTCTCTCTCTCTAAAAAATGAATTCCAAAACTTTGTTTGCTATCTGTAATGGTCTGCTTAACCTGTGTTGCTACATTTTGAGATTTGTTTATCTGCATCCCTCGATCACTTTGCTCCTTTACCTCATATAGACTCTATTTTCCAAGGAGTGTGTGGCCTCTTGATTGTTTCTACCAACAGGCACAATCTCATACTTGTCTATACTGAAATTAATTTGCCAGTTACTTGCCTATTCTGCATATTTATTAATAAGTATATATCTGGACTAATTACATGAGTCAGCCTGCCGGATTGAACCTTGGATGCCCTGAGGTTGATCTCCAGTGTCCTAAGTTTAAGCTGCACCCAATTACATTAATATACTTTCAGTTTTACACTCTATAGTGAGCCTTCTTTGAATTCTCTTCTGCTTTTGCCACAAAACTAGCAAAAACTAGTAATAGCAACTGGAACCTTATTAATTTGTAATGTACAATGACACATATTCCTTGGTACCAAGCACTGTTCAGTTATTTACCTTCAGTAATTCTCTAATTATCTCCAAACTAGCCTCCCTATTGTTAAATACATTCCTTTACTTCTTATAGTTTCAAAAATCATCAGCATAAACACCACGTATTATAATCTAATCTATTGTTCACTCTTGTTTAAGTTTATATTGCAGTTAACAACTAAGCCACATTCTTCCTCCTTATCATTAAAGTTGTTCCAAGCCAATTGTGAGGAATGTTTTATGATTGTTTCCCTGTTTCACTCTTTATAACTCACAATAATCTTATCAGCTGTTTTCTGTCAACGGTGAGGGAGCGAGAACACAGGATCCTGACCAACCACAGGAGGCGGTGACCCGGCCCTGGGCCCTGACCCCGGGGTGACCCGGCAGTGTACGCGACAGCCTAGGCAGTGATGAGCTGCGGGCCGGAGCCGGAGCCGGAGCCGGACCCGGAGCCGGGAGGAATCGGGCCCGGGCTCGGGCGGTGGGATCGGGTTTTGCTGCTCCGTTTCCAGCGCTTATTCTTCACCATGAGCCGCATAGAGACACTGCCCATGGCGGTGAGTGACTGCACTTCCAGGTCAACTGAACTAGTTTGTGGGATCCAGGTCCGGGGATTTGCTTTGTGGGACCCAGGTCCGGGGTCTGGTTTGTGGGATCCAGGTCCGGGGTCTGGTTTGTGGGACCCAGGTCCGGGGTCTGGTTTGTGGGATCCAGGTCCGGGGTCTGGTTTGTGGGATCCTGGTCCGCAGTTCGGTTTGCGGGGTCCGGGGATCTGGTTTGTGGAATCCGGGTCTGGGGATTTGATTTGTGGGATTCAGGTCCAGGGTCCGGTTTGCGTTGTCCGGGGTTGTGGTTTGTGGGATTCAGGTCTGGGGAAGTGGTTTGTGGGATCCAGATCTGGGGTCTGATTTGTGGGGTCCAGGTCCAGGGTCTGGCTTGTGGGATTCAGGTCCAGGTTCGGTTTGCAGGGTCTGGGGTCTGGTTTGTGGGAACCAGGTCCGGGGTCTGGTTTGTGGGATCTGGTCTGGTGTTTGGTTTGTGGGATCCAGGTCCGGGGTCTGGTTTGTGGGATCCAGGTCCGGGAATCTGGTTTGTGGGATCCAGGTCCGGGAATCTGGTTTGTGGGATCCAGGTCTGGGAATCTGGTTTGTGGGATCCAGGTCTGGGGATCTGGTTTGTGGGATCCAGGTCCGGGGTCTGGTTTGTGGGATCCAGGTCCGGGAATCTGGTTTGTGGGATCCAGGTCCAGGAATCTGGTTTGTGGGATCCAGGTCCGGGGATCTGGTTTGTGGGATCCAGGTCCGGGGTCCGGTTTGCAGGGTCCGGGGTCTGGTTTGTGGGAACCAGGTCCGGGGGTCTGGTTTGTGGGACCCAGGTCCGGGGGTCTGGTTTGTGGGACCCAGGTCCGGGGGTCTGGTTTGTGGGACCCAGGTCCGGGGGTCTGGTTTGTGGGACCCAGGTCCGGGGGTCTGGTTTGTGGGACCCAGGTCCGGGGTCTGCTTTGTGGGAACCAGGTCCGGGGTCTGCTTTGTGGGAACCAGGTCCGGGGGTCTGCTTTGTGGGAACCAGGTCCGGGGGTCTGCTTTGTGGGACCCAGGTCCGGGGGTCTGCTTTGTGGGAACCAGGTCCGGGGGTCTGCTTTGTGGGAACCAGGTCCGGGGTCTGGTTTGTGGGACCCAGGTCCGGGGTCTGCTTTGTGGGACCCAGGTCCGGGGTCTGCTTTGTGGGACCCAGGTCCGGGGTCTGGTTTGTGGGATCCAGGTCCGGGGTCTGGTTTGTGGGATCCAGGTCCGGGGGGCTGATTTGTGGGATCCAGGTCCGGGGTCTGGTTTGTGGGATCTAGGTCCGCGGTCCGGTTTGCGGGGTCCGGGGATCTGCTTTGTGGGATCCAGGTCCGGGGTCTGGTTTGTGGGAACCAGGTCCGGGGTCTGGTTTGTGGGATCCTGGTCCGCAGTTCGGTTTGCGGGGTCCGGGGATCTGGTTTGTGGAATCCGGGTCTGGGGATTTGATTTGTGGGATTCAGGTCCAGGGTCCGGTTTGCGTTGTCCGGGGTTGTGGTTTGTGGGATTCAGGTCTGGGGAAGTGGTTTGTGGGATCCAGGTCCAGGGGTCTGATTTGTGGGGTCCAGATCTGGGGTCTGATTTGTGGGATCCAGGTCCAGGGTCTGGCTTGTGGGATCCAGGTCCAGGGGTCTGGTTTGTGGGATCCAGGTCCGGGGATCTGGTTTGTGGGATCCAGGTCCGGGGATCTGGTTTGTGGGATCCAGGTCCGGGGATCTGGTTTGTGGGATCCAGGTCCGGGGATCTGGTTTGTGGGATCCAGGTCCAGGGATCTGGTTTGTGGGATCCAGGTCCGGGGATCTGGTTTGTGGGATCCAGGTCCGGGGTCTGGTTTGTGGGATCCAGGTCTGGGGATCTGGCTTGTTGGATCCTGCTGCGGGATCCATATATCTGGTTTGTGGGATCCAGGTACGGGGATCTGGTTTGTGGGATCTGGTCTGGTGTCTGGTTTGTGGGATCCAGGTCCGGGGATCTGGTTTGTGGGATCCAGGTCCGGGGTCTGGTTTGTGGGATCCAGGTCTGGGGATCTGGCTTGTTGGATCCTGCTGCGGGATCCATATATCTGGTTTGTGGGATCCAGGTACGGGGATCTGGTTTGTGGGATCTGGTCTGGTGTCTGGTTTGTGGGATCCAGGTCCAGGGATCTGGTTTGTGGGATCCAGGTCCAGGGATCTGGTTTGTGGGATCCAGGTCCGGGGATCTGGCTTGTTGGATCCTGCTGCGGGATCCATATATCTGGTTTGTGGGATCCAGGTCCGGGTCGGGTTTGCGGGGTCCGGGGATCTAGATGGTAGGATCCAGGTCCGGGGTCCAGTTTGCGGGTACCGGAGGTCTGAATTGCAGGATCCGGGTCTGGGGTCTAGTTTGCGGTGTCCTGGTGTCTGGCTTGTGGGATCCAGGTCTGGTGTCTGGCTTGTGGGAACTAGGTCCGGGGTGTGGTTTTTGGGATCCAGGTCTGGGGATCTGGCTTGTGGGATCCAGGTCTGTAGTCCGGTTTGCGGGGTCCGGATCCGGTTTGCGGGGACCCACTGTGGGTTGTGGTTTGTGGGGAGCTGATCAGTTTTGTCGGTCCGGTTTGCGGAGTCTGGGACCGGTTTGCGGAGTCTGGACTGCCCTCTATCCCTCTGTCACAACTGCACCAGTGAATTTTGTTCGAATTGGCGAACATGCCTTCAGATTAAAAGTAAAAGCATTTTAAAACTTCAATTTCTAATTTTATTTTTAATACTTTTGTAGGAACTGGAAGAGAGGTTGAAGAACATCAAAGATTCTACTTTATTGCAACAGGTTTTGCAGCAGGTACACAGTAGGACTACATTTCCAATTGGTACAGGCTAATTTCAGATGTGAGGTTATTCACGTATCTTAATCTATTCATCCTCACTTTTAGAATAAGTGTTCATGGTAGTTCAAACCTGATCCAAACAGAATCAATGAAGCCTCAAGCTGCAGAAGTGGTGAATTCTAAAAGCTGAATAAAATAGTTTTCACGTACAATGATACTTGGGAGTGCAAGGTAAGCACCGCACAGAATTGCCATAAACATTCTTTACATTTAGTCATTTAAAATGCTTTGTGGAGACTTTCAGTTGTTTCAAACTTTTCCCTTCTCACAGATGACTACTGACACAAGAGAAGACTGTTCCAGGAAAAGGGCTTCTAACACTCTGAATGCCCTCCTGGATGAAATGGAGGAGAAGGCACACATGACTCCTCAGCTCATCTGCTTCACCACATTTTTTTGTAATTCGTTCATGGGATGTGGGCGACGCTGGCTAGGCCAGCATTTATTGCCCATCCCTAATTGTCCTTGAGAAGATGGTGCTGAGCCACCTTCTTGAACCGCTGCAGTCCATGTTGGGTAGGTGCAGCCACAGTACTGTTAGGAAGGGAGTTCCAGGATTTTGACCCAGCGACAGTGAAGGAACGGCAATATAGTCCATGTCAGGATGGTGTGTGGCTTGGAGGAGATCTTGCAGGTGGTGATGTTCCCTTGCATCTGCTGCCCTAGGTGGTAGAGGTCAATGGTTTGGAAGGTACTGTCTAAGGAGCCTTGGTGCATTACTGCAGTGCATCTTGTAGATGGTACACACTGCTGCCACTGTGCATCATTGGTGGAGAGAGTGAATGTTGAAGGTGGTGGATGGGGTGCTAATCAAGCGGGCTGCTTTGTCCTTGATGGTGTCGTGCTTGCGTGTTGTTGGAGCTGCACCTATCCAGGCAAGTGGAGAGTATTCCATCACACTCCTGATAGGTGCCTTGAAGATGACAGGCTTTAGGGAGTCAGGAGGTGAGTTACTTGCCGCAAGTGGGCGGCACAGTGGCGCAGTGGTTAGCACCGCAGCCTCACAGCTCCAGTGACCTGGGTTCGGTTCTGGGCACTGCCTGTACGGAGTTTGCAAGTTCTCTCTGTGACCACGTGGGTTTCCTTCAGGTGCTCCGGTTTCCTCCCACATGCCAAAGACTTGCGAGTTGATAGGTAAATCGGCCATTGTAAAGAAAATTGCCCCTAGTGTAGGTAGGTGGTAGGAGAATTGAGGGAAGGTGGGATGTGAGAGGGAAAAATGGGATTAATGTTCTTCTTTGGCCTCCTTGTCTTGAGAGACAATGCGTAAGTGCTTGGAGGTGGTCAGTGGTTTGTGGAGCAGCGCCTGGAGTAGCTATAGAGGCCAATACCAGAGTGACAGACTCTTCCACAGGTGCTGCAGAAAAAAATTGTTGTCGGGGCTGTTGCACAGTTGGCTCTCCCCTTGCGCTTCTGTCTTTTTTTCCTACCAACTGCTAAGTCTCTTCGACTCGCCACACTTTAGCCCCGCCTTTATGGCTGCCCGCCAGCTCTGGCGATCGCTGGCAACTGACTCCCACGACTTGTGATCAATGTCACAGGACTTCATGTCGCATTTGCAGATGTCTTTAAAGCGGAGACAAGGACGGCCGGTGGGTCTGATACCAGTGACGAGCTCACTGTACAATGTGTCCTTGGGGATCCTGCCATCTTCCATGCGGCTCACATGGCCAAGCCATCTCAAGCGCCGCTGACTCAGTAGTGTGTATATCCTGGGGATGTTTGCCGCCTCGAGGACTTCTGTGTTGGAGATACGGTCCTGCCACCTGATGCCAAGTATTCTCCGGAGGCAGCGAAGATGGAATGAATTGAGATGTCGCTCTTGGCTGACGTACGTTGTCCAGGCCTCACTGACGTAGAGCAAGGTACTGAGGATACAGGCTTGATACACTCTGACTTTTGTGTTCCGTGTCAGTGCGCCATTTTCCCACACTCTCTTGGCCAGTCTGGACATAGCAGTGGAAGCCTTTCCCATGCGCTTGTTGATTTCTGCATCGAGAGACATGTTACTGGTGATAGTTGAGCCTAGGTAGGTGAACTCTTGAACCACTTCCAGAGCGTGGTCGCCGATATTGCTGGATGGAGCATTTCTGACGTCCTGTCCCATGATGTTCGTTTTCTTGAGGCTGATGGTTAGGCCAAATTCGTTGCAGGCAGCCACAAACTTGTCGATGAGACTCTGCAGACACTCTTCAGTGTGAGATGTTAAAGCAGCATCGTCAGCAAAGAGGAGTTCCCTGATGAGGACTTTCCGTAAGAGAGCTTTTGGGATTAAGGTAGGATTGGTATAAATGGGTGGTTGATGGTCAGTGCAGACTCGGTGAGCCGAAGGGCCTGTTTCAGTGCTGTATCTCTCTATGACTCTTAAGATTCCTGGCCTCTGACCTGCTCTTGTAGCCACGGTATTTATATGGCTACTCCAGTTCAGTTTCTGGTCAATGGGTAACCCCCAGTGGGGGATTCGGCGATTGTAATGCCGTTGAATGTCAAGGGGAGATGGTTAGATTTTCTTTTGTTTGAGATAGTCATTGCCTGGCACTTGTGTGGCACGAATGTTACTTGCCACATATCAGCCCAAGCCTGGATATTGTCCAGTTCTTGCTGTATGCGGGCACGACCTTATTCAGTATCTGAGGAGTCACGAATGGTGCTGAACATTGTGCAATCAGCAAATATTCCCACTTCTGACCTTCTGATAGAGGGAGGGTCATTGATGAAGCAGCTGTAGATGGCTGGGCCTAGGACACTACCCTGATCCTGCATTGATGTCCTGCAGCTGAGATGATTGACCTCCAACAACCACAACAACCTTCCTTTGCGCAAGGTCTGACTCCACCCAGCGGCGAATTTTCCTCCGATTCCCATTGACTCCAGTTTTACTCGGGCTCCTTGATTCCATATTCAGTTAGCTGCTGCCTTCATGTCAAGGGCAGTCACTCTCTCCTCACCTCTGGAGTTCAGCTCTTTTGTCCATGTTTGCACCAAGGCTGTAATGAGGTCAGGAGCTGAGTGGCACTGGCGGAATCCAAACCAAGCTTCAGTGAGCAGATTATTGCTAAGGAAGTGCTACTTGATAGCACTGTCGACGACACCTTCCATCATTTTGCTGATTGAGAGTAGACTGATGGGGCGGCAATTTGCCGGGTTGGATTTGTCCTGCTTTTTGTGCACAAGACGTACCTGGGGAATTTTCCACATTGCTGGGTAGATGCCAATGTTGTAGCTCGTCTTTGTGTGTGGTCAGGAGGCAGGTATAGTCAAGGTGGCCGCAAAATGTTGAGTCAGTGGAGTAAGACATGATAGCTGAAGAGGCATTGGTGGAGCTTTCAGTGTTTGACTACTCTGAGATTCATCAGCAGCAGCACGGACTTAGGAACAAGGAGGGCATATAGCTTTTTTAAGTCTATTCCACTATTCAATGAGATCATCATTGATCTGTGACCTAACTCCACATACTCACCTTTGTTCCATATCGGTTAATATTTTTGGTTAACAAAAATCTATCCATCTCAGATTTCATGGTAACAATTGATCTAGCATCAGTTGCCGTTTTTGGAAGAGCGTTCCAAACTTCTACGACCCTTCCTGTGTAGAAGTGTTTCCAAATTTCACTCCTGAAAGCTCTGGCGCTCATTTTTAGACTATCGCCAACTAGCAGAAATAGTGTCTGTCTATCTACCCTGTCTATTCCCCTTAATATCTTGACAATTTGATCAAATTTCCCCTTAACCTTCTAAATTCCTGGGAATACGACCCTAGTTTGTGTAATCTCTGTGTAATTTAACACTTGGACTCCAGGTATCATTCCAGTAAACCTTACTCTGCACTCCCTCCAAGGCCAGTATATTTTTCCTAAGTTGTGGTGCCTAGAATTGCTAACAGTAACTCCAGGTGTAACTCCAGAGACTTAGTAGTTGGCAGGAAAAAAGACAGAGGCGCAAGGGGAGAGCCAACTGTGCAACAGCCCCGACAAACAAATTTCTCTGCAGCACCTGTGGAAGAGCCTGTCACTCCAGAATTGGCCTTTATAGCCACTCCAGGCGCTGCTTCACAAACCACTGACCACCTCCAGGCGCGTATCCATTGTCTCTCGAGATAAGGAGGCCCAAAAGAAAAGAAAAAACTCCAGGTGTAGCCTGAATAAGACTTGGTACAGCTGAAGTATTACTTCTATCTCCCTGCATTGTTGTCCTTGAGATATAAAGGTATTAGCGTTTTGAATTATTTTCTGTACCTGCTCATGACATTTTAATGGTCTGTGTACCTGGACCCCCAAGTCACTTTGGGCCTTCACTGTTTCCGGCTTTTCATCATTAGAAAGTACCCAGTTCTATCCTTTTCAAGTCCAAAGTGAATGACCTCACATTTTGCCTACGTTGAAATCCATTTTCTGCAGCTTTGCCCTTTCCCTTAATATAGCAATATCTCTAATTTTATGCTCCATCTACACTGCTTACAGTGCCTTTTCTTTGTCAATGTCAGTTTTTGTGTCATTGGCAAAAAATTTGGCTTTCCAGCCCATCATCTAAGTCGTTAACAAATATGGTAAATAGTTGAGGCCCCAACACAAATCCTTGTGGGACATCACTAGTCACATCCTGCTGATTAAAATACCTGCCCATTATCCCTACTGTCTGTCTCCTGCCACTCAGCCTATTTCCAAACCAGTCCAATAATTTGGGTTTAATTCCTTGGACTTTACAATTATATTATGAAAAAGAAGGTGGCCAGGAGCAACATGGGCCTTTTGAAAACTGATAATAGTGATTTTGTCAATGGAAGTAAGGAAATGGCAGACATGTTCAATAATTACTTTATTCACTGCTTCAAAAAATTCAATCAGATTCATCTGGCATGACCTACCCTTCACAAATCCATGCTGGCTCTCCGATCAGATGAAAATTTTCAAGGTTTTCAGTCACCCTACCATAAATTATAAACTTTAGTAATTTCCCGACAACAGATATTTCCTTGGTTTCCTTCTCTCGACTTTCTTAAACAGCAGAGTGACCTGCACAATTTTCCAATCTAAAGAAATGGTTCCTGAAGCAAGAGATTAAAGTCAGGGCATCTGCAATGTTCTCACCTACTTTCTGTAAAACCCTGGGATGGAAACCATCTGGTCTTGGGGATTTGTCACTCTTTAGTGCCATTCTTTTAATCTTTACCATTATTTTATTTATGATGTTGGTAATTACCTTTCCCTGATTCAGTGTTAGTTTTCTTGAGATTTCTGGCATGCTGATCTCTTCCTCCACTGTAAATGCTGATGCAAAGTAATTATTGAACATGTCCGACATTTCCTTACTTCCATTGACCACACTGTTAGCAGTTTTCAAGAGGCCCAAGTTGCTCTTGGCCACCCTCTTTTTCATCATATAATTGTAAAGTTTTTTTTGTGTTGATTTTGCTATCCCTTGCAAGTTTCTTTTCATATTCCCTTTTTGTCACTCTTAGTCTGTTTTGTCACACTTTGTATCTTTCCCATTCACCAGGATCTGTGCTATTCCTCTTTCAGTTTTATGTTGTTCCTGGCCTCCTTAGTCATCCACAGCTGTTCTATTTTGGCAAGTAAGGGTTCTTACCCACTGGGGGAAGAAACTGGTTCTTTATCATCAGTTCTTTTTTGAACACCTCCCACTGATCTCTCGTTTTATCCATTAACAGATTTGCCCAGTTAACTGTGGACAGTCTCTGTCTCATCCCACTGAAGTCAGGCTTACCTAAATATTGAATCTCAGTAACTCTTTTGCATTTCTCACTTTCAAACACTAAGTTGAACTCGATCATATGATCGATAATATGATTTTATGTTAAAATCAATATTTTCGCTGTTAACTAAATCTGACTGTTCACCGCCTCTGGTCTAGTACACCTACTCAGCATCTATGCTCCAACACTCTGCTCCCCACCTGAAGCTAAAGACCAGTTCTACGAGGAACTCCATAATATCATTAGTAGCATCCCCAACACCGAACACTTGTTCCTGCTGGGGGACTTTAATGCCAGGGTTGGGTCCGACCATGACTCATGGCCCTCCTGCCTTGGGCGTTATGGCATTGGTAGGATGAATGAGAATGGACAGAGACTGCTTGAGTTGTGTACCTATCATAACCTCTGCATCACCAACTCATTCTTTCACACTAAACCCTGTCACCAGGTTTCTTGGAGGCACCCAAGATCATGTCGTTGGCACCAGCTGGACCTCATCGTCACAAGGCGAGCCTCTTTAAACAGCGTTCAAATCACACGCAGCTTCCTCAGTGCGGACTGCGACACCGACCACTCCCTGGTGTGCAGCAAGGTTAGACTCAGACCAAAGAAGTTGCATCATTCCAAGCAGAAGGGCCGCCCACGCATCAACACTAGCAGAATTTCTCATCCACAGCTGTTACGTAAATTTTTAGATTCACTTGAAAAAGCCCTTCAAAACACTCCCACAGGGGATGCAGAGACCAAGTGGGCCCATATCAGAGACGCCATCTATGACTCAGCAATGACCACCTACGGCAAACGTGTGAAGCGGAATGCAGACTGTTTTCAATCTCACATTGAAGAGCTGGAACCTGTCATAGCCGCTAAGCACATTGCACTGCTGAACTACAAGAAAGCCCCCAGCAAGTTAACACTTAAATCAGCCAGAAGCACTGCACAAAGAACAGCCAGGCGCTGCGCAAATGACTACTGGCAACACCTACGCAGTCATATTCAGCTGGCCTCCGACACCGGAAACATCAGAGGAATGTATGATGGCATTACGAGAGCTTTTGGGCCAACTATCAAGAAGATTGCCCCCTTCAAATCTAAATCAGGGGACATAATCACTGACCAACGCAAGCAAATGGACCGCTGGGTGGAACACTACCTAGAACTGTACAGGGAAAATGTCACTGAGACCGCCCTCAACGCAGCCCAGTCTCTGCCAGTCATGGATGAGCTGGACATACAGCCAACAAAATCGGAACTCAGTGATGCCACTGATTCTCTAGCCAGCGGAAAAGCCCCTGGGAAGGACGATATTACCCCTGAAATCATCAAGAGTGCCAAGCCTGCTATACTTCCAGCACTGTACGAACTGCTTTGCCTGTGCTGGGATGAGGGAGCAGTACCACAGGACATGCGCGATGCCAATATCATCAACCTCTATAGGAACAAGGGTGACTGCGGTGACTGCAACAACTACCGTGGAATCTCCCTGCTCAGCATAGTGGGGAAAGTCTTCGCTCGAGTCGCTTTAAACAGGCTTCAGAAGCTGGCTGAGCGTGTCTACCCTGAGGCACAGTGTGGTTTTCAAGCAGAGAGATCCACCATTGACATGCTGTTCTCCCTTTGCCAGCTACAGGAGAAATGCCGTGAACAACAGATGCCCCTCTATGTTGCTTTCATTGATCTCACCAAAGCCTTTGACCTAGTCAGCAGACGTGGTCTCCTCAGACTACTAGAAAAGATTGGATGCCCACCAAAGCTACTCAGTATCATCACCTCATTCCATGACAATATGAAAAGGCACAATTCAACATGGTGGCTCCTCATCAGACCCCTTTCCTATCCTGAGTGGCGTGAAACAGGGCTGTGTTCTCGCACCTACACTGTTTGGGATCTTCTTCTCCCTGCTACTCTCACATGCATTCAAGTCTACAGAAGAGGGAATTTTCCTCCACACAAGATCAGGTGGCAAGTTGTTCAACCTTGCCTGTCTAAGAGCGAAGACCAAAGTACGGAAAGTCCTCATCAGGGAACTCCTCCTTGCTGACGATGCTGCATTAACATCTCACATGGAAGAGTGTCTGCAGAGACTCATCGACAGGATTGCAGCTGCCTGCACCGAATTTGGCCTAACCATCAGCCTCAAGAAAACGAATATCATGGGACAGGACGTCAGAAATGCCCCATCCATAAATATCAGCGACCACACTCTGGAAGTGGTTCAAGAGTTCACCTACCTAGGCTCAACTATCACCAGTAACCTGTCTCTCGATGCAGAATTCAACAAGCGCATTGGAAAGGCTTCCTCTGTTATGTCCAGACTGGCCAAGAGAGTGTGGGAAAATGGCGCACTGACACAGAACACAAAAGTCAGAGTGTATCAAGCCTGTGTCCTCAGTACCTTGCTCTACGTCAGCGAGGCCTGGACAACGTACGTCAGCCAAGAGCGACGTCTCAATTCATTCCATCTTCGCTGCCTCCGGAGAATCCTTGGCATCAGGTGGCAGGACCGTATCTCCAACACAGAAGTCCTCGAGGCGGCCAACATCCCCAGAATATACACCCTACTGAGTCAGCGGCGCCTGAGATGGCTTGGCCATGTGAGCCGCATGGAAGATGGCAGGATCCCCAAGGACACATTGTACAGCGAGCTCGTCACTGGTATCAGACCCACCGGCCGTCCATGTCTCTGCTTTAAAGACGTCTGCAAACGTGACATGAAGTCCTGTGACATTGATCACAAGTCGTGGGAGTCAGTTGCCAGTGATCCCCAGAGCTGGCGGGAACCATAAAGGCGGGGCTAACGCGTGGCGAGTCGAAGAGACTTGGCGGTTGGTAGGAAAAAAGACAGAAGTGCAAGGAGAGAGCCAACTGTAACAGCCCCGACAACCAATTTTATCTGCAGCACCTGTGGAAGAGTCTGTCACTCTAGAATTGGCCTTTATAGGCACTCCAGGCGCTGCTTCACAAACCACTGACCACCTCCAGGCGCTTATCCATTGTCTCTCAAGACAAGGAGGCCAAAGACAAGAGACTAGACTGATTACCAAATCTAACATGACCTCTTTTGTTGATTCTGGGACATATCCCGGACATACTCAAATTCACTACCTTTTTAATATGATCTAATCTGCTTATGCCAATCTGTATGAAATTTAAAATTCCCCATTAAAGCCATTTAGTCTTTTCTACATGTTTGTATAATCTCTGTATTTATACAATCTGCCACATCAAAGGTGCTACCAGGGGGCCTATACACAACAGTCTTAAATCCTTTTCTATTTCTTAATTCTACCCATAAAATTTTCATTGCTTGGTGCCAGTGTCCCATGAAATGGAACCCATCTTTCACACACTACTTCAGCCATGTGCTCACCTCCCTAATCTTATCTTTACACAAATTTGTACATGGCTAGGCTAATAATCCAGAGATTATAACATTGAGGTCCTGTTGTTTAATTTGGCTGCTAGTTCCTGCTACTGTCCAAACAGGATCTCTTGCTTACTCTTCCCTATTTTGTTGGTCCCAATGTGGATTACAATGACTGGATCCTCCCCCTCCCTCTACAATATCCTTTCAAATTGGTTCAAGATGTTGCTAACCCTGGCACCAGGTAGGCAGCATACTGTATGGGCTCTCAATCCTGCTTACAAAGAATACAATCTGTCCCCCTAATTATTGAATCCCTGACAACCACCACATTAAGCTTCCCCCTCCCCCTCTTCCTCCCCCCCACCCCCCTTTTGGACATCCTCCTGCTTCAAGGTGCCATGTGTTAAATTCCAGAAAGCTTGTTGTGGAAGGGTGATGCTGGAGCCTATCTTGACTCAGTTTCACGTTTATTACACAGAATAAAAGTGGTCACCAGTGGTGCAGCAATTAAAATTGGGGATGCTCAAATGGCCAAAGTTAGATGAGCACAGATATCTGAGGCTGGTTGGGCCGGAGGAGATTAGAGATAGGGAGGGCTGAGGCCATGGAAGGATTGAAAGCAAGGATGAGAATTTTCAAATCGTGGCATTGCTTGAGCAGAAGTCAATGTCGGTCGGTGAGCACAGGGATAATAGTGGAACGGAACTTGGTTTGGGTTAGGACAGTTAGCATTAAAACAAAATTTTAAATGCAAGTTTATACAGACCACTACAAATATTGGAGGCAAAAAGCAGCACCTCCTTTCCTCTTATTCAAGAAAGGGTGTAAGGACATTCCTAGTAACTACAGTTTAACGTTAGTGATGGGTAAGGTTTTAGAAACAACAATCAGGAAAAAAAAAATAACAGGCACTTGGAGAGGTTTGAGTTAATTAAGGATAGCCAGCATGGATTTGTAAAAGGTAGATCAGGTTTAACGAATTGAATTTTTTGATGAAGGGAATGCAGTGGATATTATCTACATGGATTTTAAGAAAGCCTTTGACTAAGTACCACATGAAAAAAAAAATTGAGGCTCATGGAATAGGAGGGTCAGTGTCAGCTGGGATGAAAAATCGGCTTCTGGACAGAAAAGAGCGAGTTGTGGTAAATGGTTATCTTTGAGACTGGAGGATGGTAGACAGCAGTGTTCTCCAAGGGTCAGTGCTGGGACCACTACTTTTTTGATTATATATGAATGACTTGGAGATTGGAATACAGAGTAAAATTTCAAAATTAGCCGATGATGCCAAACTTGCAGATGTGGCAAACAGTGAGGATGATGCAAATCGACTGCAGTAGGACAGAAATCAGCTAGCAGAATGGGTAGACAAAGTAGCAGATGGCATTTAATACAGAGAAGTGTGAGATGATGCATTTTGGCAGAAGGGGTAGGGAGAGGCAATAGAGTCTTAATGGTACAGTTCTAAAGAGTGTGCAGGGATAGAAGGACCTGCTGTTCGGGTGAATCTATCTTTGAATATGGCAGGAAATATTGAGAGAATGGTTAGCATAGCTGTTGGGATCTTGGGCTACATAAATAGAGGCATTGAGTATAAAAGCAGAGAATTTATGCTGAACCTTTGTAAATCTCTGGTTAGGCCCCAACTGGAATATTGCGTCCAGTTCTGGTCGTCACACTTCAGTAAGGATTTGAGGGTCCTTGAGAGAGTGTAGAAGAGATTTATCAGAATGGTTCTAGGGTTGAAGGCTTTCAGCTACAAGGTTAGGTTGGGGAAACTGGGTTAGAGCAAAGGAGATTGAGGAGAGATTTGATAGAAGTGTACAAGAAGATAGAAACATAGAAAATAGGAGCAGGAGTAGGCCATTTGGCCCTTCGAGCCTGCTCCGCCATTCATTATGTTCATGGCTGATCATCCAACTCAGTAACCTGTTCCCGTTTTCCTCCCATATCCTTTGATGCCTTTTGTCCCAAGAGCTATATCTAACTCCTTCTTGAAAACATACAATGTTTTGGCCTCAACTGCTTTCTGTGATAACAAATTCCACAGGCTCACCACTCTCTGGGTAAAGAGATTTCTCCTCATCTCAGTCCTGAAAAGTTTACCCCGTATCCTTAGACTATGACCCCTGGATCTGGACTCCCCCACCATCAGGAACATCCTTCCTGCATCTACCCTGTCAAGTCCTGTTAGAATTTTATAGGTTTCTATGCGATCCCCCCTCACTCTTCTGAACTCCAGCGAATATAATCCTAACCGACTCAATCTCTCCTCATATGTCAGTCCCGCCATCCCAGGAATCAGTCTGGTAAACCTTCGCTGCACTCCCTCTATAGCAAGAACATCCTTCCTCAGATAAGGAGACCAAAACTGCACACAATATTCCAGGTGTGGCCTCACCAAGGCCCTGTATAATTGCAGCAAGACATCCCTGCTCCTGTACTCAAATCCTCTCGCCATGAAGGCCAACATACCATTTGCACGTTTTACCACCTGTTAGATCTGCATGCTTACCTTCAGCAACTGGTGTACAAAAACACCCAGGTCTTGTTGCATATTCCCCTCTCTCAGTTTATAGGTTATAGGTTTATAGGTTCAGATAAGATTGACAAAGAAGTTGTTCCTATTAGCTGATGGAACAAGGAATAATGGACACTATTTGAAGGTTTTGGACAAGAGATGCAGGGGGGATGTGAGGAAGAACCTTTTTACGCAGCGAGTAGTAATGACCTGGAACTCGCTGCCCACGAGGGTGGTGGAAACGGAAACAATCAATGACTTTAAAAGTTGGATAGGCACTTGAGGGAAATAAAATTGCAGGGCTACTGCAATCCAGCAGGGGAATGGGACTGACTAGGTTAATCTACAGAGAGCCAGCATGGACTTGATGGGCCACATTCTCTCTTCCTGTGTCGTAATAATGCAGGTGCAGCAAGCAATTAGGAAAGCAAATGGTATGTTGGCCTTCATCGCAAGGGTTTTTGAGTACAGGAGTAAAGAAGTCTTGCTGCAATTGTATAGAGCCTTGGTGAGACCGCATCTGGAGTATTGTGTATAGTTTTGGTCTCCTCATCTAGAGAAGGATATACTTGCCATAGAGGGAGTGCAACGAAGGTTCACCAGACTAATCCCTGGGTTGGCAGGATTGTCTTATGAGGACAGATTGAGGAACCTGGGCCTTTATTCCCTAGAGTTTCGAAGAATGAGAAGTGATCTCATTGAGACCTAAAGAATTCTAACCGGGTGTGACAGGGTGGATGTGTATAGGATGTTTCCCATGGCTGGTGAGTCTAGAATCAGGGGACATAATCTCAGAATAAGGGGCAGGCTATTTAAGACTGAGATGAGGAGGAATTTTTTCACTCAGAGGGTGATGAATCTTTGGAATTCTGTACCCCAGAGGGCTGTGGAAGCTCAATCTTTGAGCATGTTCAAGACAGAAATTGATAGGTACCGGGATACTAATGACATCAAGGGATATGGAGATAGCGCGGGAAAGTGGCGTTGAAGTAGATAATCAGCCATGATCTAATTGAATGGCAGAGCAGGCTTGATGGGCTGAATGCTTGACTCCTGCTCCTATGTTCCTATGTAATAACTCTATGACCTGCACCAAATTCCCATTTTACCATATTTTCAACTTTTTACTGTGTTCATGAGACACTCTGTTGACAACCACTATGTACGACTTCTCTAGTATAGAGAATTTCAAAGATTCACAACCTTTTCTGAATGATTTCTCCTCATCAGTCCTAAATGGCCAACCCCTTATCCTGAATCTCTGTCCTCTCGTTCTAGACTCTGTTACGACCAGGTGAGAAAGGTGTCTAGGGTTTCACCCTTCACCTGGTCTTACTGTTACAGGGTTTAATTTTAAACACACTGTGTTTTCAGCTCCCCCTTGGTGAATCCTTTTTCACCACTTTCCAATTGTAAGGCAAAGAAACCAGCACAACAGGTTTTCTCAGGTTTAAAGAAGAAAAGTGAAATGTTATTAAACTTGAACTTAAACTCTAATTCGGTTAACGTCTACAGATACACGATGTGCCCGTGCTAGTGTGCACACGTGATGCACACATGCAGATAGACAGAAAGAAAACAGAAGAAATAAAGTGGAAAAGTTTGAGGCAACATCTGAGGAGTTTTTGTTACGATTCTTCGAGCTCACTGTAGAGTCCTTGATTGTAGGTAGATCTTGCTTTTTGTTGGGGCCCAGTATTCTTCTTAAACCTTGTTCGCTGTAGGAGACTTTTCTTTCTTGGGGATTGTGGGTCTTCAGTGGATTCAGAGGCTTGTGAGAAAGAGAAGAGAGCAGACAGGAGAGATCTTCTCAGTCCAGGAGCAAACCGCCTTTCAGCCCAAACTGTACAAATTCAAAAATCTCAGGTTGTTGAGCAGGTTAGTAATGTGACTAGCTGGTTTGACCATGTCCATTTATGTATCCGGCCATCTTAGCAATCAACCTGGAATGCAAGCTCCCCCATCTTCAACGTCTGATGATCAAAAGTCCATTGTGGGTTGAATGTGTCAGGGAATGGCTGCTTTGTCCTTCCAAACACTGTTAATATGCAAATGTCTTTTCCAGCCACGGCTGATATGTTTAACCAGTCCTTTCTTCACTCCAGTAACAGTTTAAACTCATTGTTCATGACAAAATTAATGTGCCACATTCTTGGCAGGTGGGGGCCTAGCATGACACTCTCCAACCAGGGGAAAGAACCTCTCAGCATCTACCCTATCAAGCCCTCTAAAAATTTATGTTTCAATGAGATCAGTCTTTTGAACTCAAGGGAACATAAGCCCATTCTTCTCAACCTGACATCATAGGTCTTCCTCTCATCTCAGAGTGGGTGAACGAAGGTTTGATGTCTAAGGCAAGTACATCCTTCCTGAGCTAAGGAGACCAAAACTACAGAGTACTGGAGGTGGGATCTTGCCAAAACCCCGTACAACTGTCAGCAAGACTTCCTTACTCTTGTATTCAATCCCCATGCAATAATGCAGCTTCTTACAAGTTTGGCCTCCAAATATCTTGTCATGCTCAGCACCAGCTCTGGACAGCTGATCTTAGAGCTGTGAGAATCAATATATCAATCGGGGGATACCACCTTTGATGGAAGCTCATACCTCTGCTGTTGAGGCTTTAGGTGACAGACTGGAGGGTCTGATAAGTTGTGGCTTACAGTCGCCTACTAAAGCCTTGTGGGATCTGTTGCCATTGTTCCACCCACCAGGATAATAACTAATGCTTTAGATCAAGAACATAGTGAAGGACAGGCGATGTGGTGCATGCTGCTGCTACCTTTATAGGATGTTGTTCTCCTATACATGGCAGGCTACATGAGGCAACTCTGGATCTCCATTCTGGGATGCAAGCAGGTGCAGCCCTGGTCCAGGAGCACACGATCATCAGCCCGACATCTTACCACCTCTGTTCCCAAATTTACTGGGGTTCACATGAGGCAACAACTGGCTGAAGGCTTCATCTACGTCCTGGGGCCAAACAGAGTGTTTTGAGGGAGTGGTGAATTTAAGCTCTGTCTCTGCTACCTACTCTGTCTCCTCTGTTATGAAGGGGAAAGCTGCTTCCCTAAAGGAACATCTCTTACAGTCATGACCCACTGTTGTTGCTAATTCCAATTTTCTTGTTTCAAAGAGTCTGTGCCGACCAACAACCACCCATTTATACTATTCCTACATTAATCCCATGTTCCCTACCACCTACCTACACTAGGGGCAATTTACAATGGCCAGTTTACCTATTAACCTGCAAGTCTTTGGCTGTGGGAGGCAACCTGAGCACCCGGCGGAAACCCATGTGGTCACAGGGGGAACTTGCAAACTCTGCACAGGCAGTACCCAGAACCGAACCCGGGTTACTGGAGCTGCGAGGCTGCGGTGCTAACCACTACACCACTGTGCCGCCCTGGGAACAAATCATCTGGGAACAAATTGGGCAATGGCCTTTGTAAATTGCAGCCATTGCTCGTCGGATGTCAGACATCTGAAATGATAGTCATAGGCGTGTATGATCTGCTGGATACCTAGAGTCATAGAGTCAGAGAGATACAGCACTGAAATAGGCCCTTCGGCCCACCGAGTCTGTGCCGACCAACAACCACCCATTTATACTAATCCTACATTAATCCCATATTCCCTACCACATCCCCACCATTCTCCTACCATCTACCTACACTAGGGGCAATTTACAATGGCCAATTTACCTATCAACCGGCAAGTCTTTGGCTGTGGGAGGAAACCGAGCACCCGGCGGAAACCCACGCAGTCACAGGGAGAACTTGCAAACTCCGCACAGGCAGTACCCAGAATCAAACCCGGGTCTCTGGAGCTGTGAGGCTGCGGTGCTAATCACCTAGTACTTGTTTTTATTTTAAAGATTACTTTTAGCGATGGAAGTTTTCCATCAGATACAGGAATCCTTAGAGGGTTAAAAACCTTGCAATATTTGCTTGTCATTGAACTTCTCAGGAAACTTTCAATACAGTACCTACCACTTATAGTGGGGGATGTACATGGGAACACAATATACTCTCTATATATGATAGCTGGTATAATAAGGTACCGTCTGGTCAGTTAATGTAATACATTTCTTTACTGTCATGCAAGGAAGGAGCCATGATGAAATGAATGGGAGAATTATAAATTTAAAATGTCAGCTGCTGAATAAAATCAAAAGAACATGCACCCTTATACTCAGTCAAGGTGGAATAGTGGCCATGCGACCTCTCCTGATTTGGAAATCCACAAACTTGTCTGAAAAGCTGAGGCTCAATACCCTCATCTGAAATAGCTCGCTTCGAAATTGAAGGAGATATTGCATATTAATATCTGATCAACATGAATGGGTTAACAGAGATGCTGGAGACAGTCTGGCTCATGGCCAAACCCAGATGAACAAGGTGTGAAGCAGCAACATCAGAACAGAATGATTCCCATTCAAGCATCAAACGATGGCCATGGTTATCATAGCTTGGCCCATTGTTTGGCCATAACAGGGAAGAGGGCCATGCATTTCCAAACAGAAACTAGTGTGAGATTTTTACCTTAAAAAGATAGCTCTGGAGAGAGAGATGAGAGATCAAGCCAACATAGAAAACCTGTGAGATGTATCCAGTAGAAAGAGAAGAACCCTGCTGACCAAGAACAGCTACCATAGCAGAAACATCGCAAAGTGACTTCGAGACTAACCATCTGTGAAGGTAACAAACTACACACCAGCAGCTTTGGGCTGTATTACAACCACTAGAGCTCTACAATACCTCCGCAAGTTCAAGACTGAATAATCAGGCCTGCAACTTTTATTTTTAAAGACTTCTTCTTCCGGAGAAGACTCAATAATTTTCTGTAAACCACGAACACTTTGGACTTTAAACTACCTCTTACTCTTTTCTTGTGTATGTATTTGTGGGTGAATATTTGTGTGAGTCAGGTTGCGATCATTTGGGGAATTGTTTAAAAATAAATAGTTATTTGTTTACCTATGCGAAAACCTGTCATTTGTCTGTTTATTTAACCCTAAAGACACTCGGGCTAAAAACATAATTTTTACGAAACACGAATGCGGTCAGTTGGAAAGTGAACAGTGAGAACCACCCACACCCCTTCCCATCTGTCCATAACATTACAAATGGTATAATTCCTCCTAAATAGCATCACTTTACTGGCACAATAGCATGTCCTCTACCAGTAATCTGTTTTAGCCTATCACTCATGACAGAGTGACTGCATTGTTCTCCAATTACCCCCGAATGCTTCATACTAGCATTGTTCTTCCCTGATTCTGACTGATGCTGTTGCTCTGGAGAAATCTTATCTTTCCTGCATGATGTGGAAAGTAGTTTCAGTCGATCAGAAATTCCTGCACTCAACTCCAGCACGGACACAATGGGCTGAATGCCCTTCTGTGCCGCAACTTTTCTATGGTTCTATGTGCAGCAGACGTTTGGATTCCTGAAGTAGCAGCATCAGGTAGCAGAAGGGGAAATTGATTTTAATCTGCAAATGCAGGCTGACAGACACCACGTTTGAAATTTGCTTAGGCACATTGCACACAGACCAGGGGATGTTGATGCCTTGGTGGCTGAGCACCTCTGTGCAATCTGTACCAACATTTACTTAGTTATTGATCTGGAATTGTAGAAATCTATGGAGACTTGAAATTGGCATCAGTATAAAGCATTTTGCTGGTGACAATTATGTTATTATATTTGTGGAAAAGCCTCTTAATTTGAAGACAGTTTGTCAGTACAGCTGTTTCTAGCCAAAATAAACAGAGCATTTAAGACGCTATATCCAACAACTTTGAAATTGATAACATAAATGGAAATCTCCTTTTGACCGATTATAAGCAAGTGCCTGTTTGAAACATGGACATTTTAAGTGGTGGGGACTGTATTGACATCAAAGTTGTGAATCAATTAATGTTACATGTAGGGACATGGAGTGTTCTGATATCTGGACTATCATGACAGAAACTAACGACCAATGAAACATATAAATTTACAAAATCAAGATCAGATTACGTCTTGAAGACTTCTTTACACAGATTTACCTCCAGGGTTAGTGTTTAAGTCAGAAACAAACTCAACATTCAAGATTAGTTTGAGTAGATGAATGAAGGGATATTAGAACAGGATAGGTATATTTGATTAGAACCAATTGTCTACGTGAAGGGTAAACGCTGACATTGACTGACTGACTGGCCTGTCTTAGTGTTGTCACTTCGATGGCTACAGTTCTGTGAAATCCATGGTTAGATTACAATATATCTGAAGATTCCTGATCTTGGTTTTATAGTTACTCTCTGACATCTGTTCACACTCCAAGTTAATGAAAATGTCTCTTTTGAAAATGTAAATATTAGGTAATATTTATTGAGTAAATCCAGGGGATCAAACAATAATCCAAACAAACCTAATCATTTACTCCAATTATGTTTCTTCAAATTACATCTTGCTGTTTCAGGAGTGGTTTTCAAAGTTATGTGCAATACAGGGTCACCTCTGTCTATTTCTGCATTGAATGTAATTATTAGAATGATAGTAAAATTGGGTTGTAAGAACAATAACTTATCCACATTTCTTAATTATTTTGTTAGACAGTTCTTCATCCTCTTTGCAATAAATATCCTCCTTCGCTGAAGTACAGAAGACTTTTTCTAGCAGAGCTCATTAAAAAGGTAAATTTTTCCCAGCTACACTCTTGACAATTTGAAGAATTACTTGTGTATGGAAATATTAGTTGAATTTAAAAAAAAACATATTTAGAAGAGATGGCAATTGATCATTTTGTTTTCCGGTTCAAACCTACAAGTTGTTATTGTTCATGGGATGCGAGCATCGTTGGCTAGGCCAGCATTTATTGCCCATCCCTAATTCCCCTTCAGAAGGTGGTGATGAACTGTCCTCTTGAACCACTGCAGTCCATGTGGTGTAGGTACACCCACAGTGCTATTAGGGAGGGCATTCCAGGATGTTGACCCAGCGACAGTGAAAGAACAGCTATAGTTCCAAGTCAGGGTGGTATGTGACCTGGAGGGGAACTTGCAGGTGGTGGTGTTCCTGTATGCCTGCTGCCCTTGTCCTTCTAGATGGTAGAGGTTGTGGGATTGTAAGATTCTGTCAAAGGAGGCTTTGTGAGTTGTTGCAATGCATCTTATAGATGGTACACACTGTTGCACTGTGCGTCGGTGAAGGGAGTGAATGTTGAAGGTAGTGGCTGGGGTGCCAATCAAGTGGGCTGCTTTGTTTTGGATGGTGTCGAGTTTACTGAACATGTTGGAGCTGCACCCATCCAGGCAAGTGGAGAGTATTCCATCACACTCCTAACTTGTGCCTTGTAGATGGTGGACAGGCATTGGGGAGTCAGGTGGTGAGTTGCTTGCCGCAGCATTCCCAGCCTCTGACTGCTCTTGTAGCCACAATACTTATAGTAATCTCTGGATTACTCCCAGTGCCACATGCTAGCGAGAGTAGAAATAGAAAGATAGGGAGGTTCAATGTATGGCTTGAAGAATGGTGCAGGTGGGAGGGCTTCAGATTCTTGGGGCATTGGGACCAATTCTGGGGCAGAAGGCACCTATTCAAAACAGATGGTTGAACATCAGCAGAACTAGGATCAATGTCCTCTCGGGCACATTCACTACTGTGGTTGGGGAGGGTTTGAACTATATTGTCATGGGGATGAGCACCAGCATAGACAAGTAGAAAAAAGGAATTAAGGTTCATAATGTGAGTGTGTTGAACAGCACTAGAGAAGGGAGTAGTTCCATATTAGATAGGAACAGACTGAGAAGGGCTACAAGGAATGCAAAGACAGGATTATAATTCATGTATGTAATCGCGCAATGTATGGTGAGTAAGGTTGGTAAGCGACAAGCACAAATAGCCGTGTGGGAATATGATGTAGTGGCAATAACAGAAACATGGCTTTAAAAAGTTCTGATGAAGGGTCGCTGACCTGAAACGTTAACTCTGTTTCTCTCCACAGATGTTGCCAGACCTGCTGAGTATTTCCAGCATTTCTTGTTTTTATCCAAGTTTAGTATCATTGGCAAATTTTGAAATTCTGCTCTGTATTCCAAGATCCAAGACATTTATATAGAGCAAAAAAAAGCAGTGGTTCTACCACTGACCTTTGGGGAACACCACTGTCTACCATCCTCCAGTCTGAAAGACAACCATTTACTGAGACTTGCTGTTTTCTGCCTCAGGCAAATTGGCAGTTCTAAAGAGTGTGCCACAATATTTGGAGCAAGGGAGATTGAAGATGAAAGGCCACAGACCTGAAGCGTTAACTCTGTTTCTCTCTCCACAGATGCTGTCAGAGCTGCTGAGTATTTCCGGCACTTTCTGTTCTCATTTCAGCGTTCCATCATCCGCAGTATTTTGCTCTGATATGAGATTGAAGGGAGATTTGATAGAGGCATACAAAATTATGACAAACTTAGATAAGTTAGATAATGAAAAACTGTTTCCATTAACTAATGGTACAAGGATTAGGAGACACAGATTGGAGGTTTTGGACAAGAGACGCAGGGGAATTTGAGGAAGAACGCTTTTACGCAGTGAGTGTAATAACATAGAAAATAGGAGTAGGAGTAGGCCATTCGGCCCTTCGAGCCTGCTCCGCCATTCATTATGATCATGGCTGATCATCCAACTCAGTAACCTGTTCCCACTTTCGCCCCATACCCTTTGATCCCTTTAGACCCAAGAGCTATATCTAACTCCTTCTTGAAAACATACAATATTTTGGCATCAACTGCTTTCTGTGGTAGCGAATTCCACAGGCTCACCACTGTCTGGGTGAAGAATTTCTCCTCATCTCAGTCCTGAAAGGTTTACCCCGTATCCTTAGACTATGACCCTTGGTTCTGGACTCCCCCATCATCGGGAACATCCTTCCTGCATCTACCCTGTCAGGTCCTGTTAGAATTTTATAGGTTTCTATGAAATCGTCCCTCACTCTTCTGAACGCCAGCGAATATAATCCTAACCGACTCAATCTCTCCTCATATGTCAGTCCCGCCATCCCAGGAATCAGTCTGGTAAACCTTCGCTGCACTCCCTCTATAGCAAGAACATCCTTCCTCAGATAAGGAGGGCGGCACAGTGGCGCAGTGGTTAGCACCGCAGCCTCACAGCTCCAGCGACCCGGGTTCAATTCTGGGTGCTGCCTGTGTGGAGTTTGCAAGTTCTCCCTGTGTCTGCGTGGGTTTCCTCCGGGTGCTCCGGTTTCCTCCCACATGCCAAAGACTTGCAGGTTGGTAGGTAAATTGGCCATTATAAATTGCAACTAGTATAGGTAGGTGGTAGGGAAATATAGGGACAGGTGGGGATGTGGTAGGAATATGGAATTAGCGTGGGATTAGTATAAATGGGTGGTTGATGGTCGGCACAGACTCGGTGGGCCGAAGGGCCTGTTTCAGTGCTGTATCTCTAAACTAAACTAAACTAAACTAAACAAAACTGCACACAATATTCCAGGTGTGGCCTCACCATGGCCCTGTATAATTGCAGCAAGATATCCCTGCTCCTGTACTCGAATCATCTCGCTATGAAGGCCAACATACCATTTGCCTTTTTTACCGCCTGTTAGACCTGCATGCTTACCTTCAGAGACTGGTGGACGAGAACACCCGGGTCTCGTTGCATATTCCCCTCGCTCAGTTTAGAGCTGTTCAGATAATAATCTGCATTCCTGTTTTTGCTACCAAAGTGGAAAACCGCACATTTATCCACATTATACTGCATCTGCCATGCATTTGCCCACTCACTCAACTCGTCCAAATCACCTTGAAGCCTCTCTGCATCCTCCTCACAACTCACCCTCCCACCCAGTTTTGTGTCATCTGCAAATTTGGAAATATTACATTTAGTTCCCTCATTTTAATCATTAATATATATTGTGAAAAGCTGGGGTCCCAGCACCGATGCCTGTAGTACCCCACTAGTCACTGCCTGCCATCAGGAAAAAGACCCATTTATCCCTACTCTTTGTTTCCTGTCTGTCAACCAATTTTCTATCCATCGCAATACACTACCCCCAATCCATGCGCTTTAACTTTACACGCTAAACTGGGACTTTGTCGAAAGCCTTCTGAAAGTCCAAATAAATCACATCCACTTGATGCTTTTTTTTGAGGGCGGCACAGTGGCGCAGTGGTTAGCACTGCAGCCTCACAGCTCCAGGGACCCCGGTTCGATTCCGGGTACTGCCTGTGTGGAGTTTGCAAGTTCTCCCTGTGTCTGCGTGGGTTTTCTCCGGGTGCTCCGGTTTCCTCCCACAAGCCAAAGGACTTGCAGGTTGATAGGTAAATTGGCCATTGTAAATTGTCACTAGTATAGGTAGGTGGTAGGGAAATATAGGGACAGGTGGGATGTGGTAGGAATATGGGATTAGTGTAGGATTAGTATAAATGGGTGGTTGATGTTCGGCACAGACTCGGTGGGCCGAAGGGCCTGTTTCAGTGCTGTATCTCTAATCTAATCACTGGCTCTCCCTGATCAACTCTACCAGTTACATCCTCGAAGAATTCTAGTAGATTTGTCAAGCATGTTTTCCCTTTCGTAAATCCATGCTGACTCTGCCCGATTTTACCACTGTTCTCCAAATGCTCTACTATAAAATCTTGGATAATGGACTCTAGAATTTTCCCCACTACCAACGTCAGGTTGACTGGTCTATAATTCCTTGCTTTCTCTCTACCTCCCTTTTTAAATAGTGGGGTTACGTTAGCTATCCTCCAATCTGTAGGAACTGTTCCAGAGTCTATAGAATCTTGGAAGATGACCACCAATGCATCCACTATTTCTAGGCCTACTTCCTTAAGTACTCTGGGATGCATACCATCAGGCCCTGGGGATTTATCGGCCTTCAATCCCATCAAATTCCCCAACACCATTTCTCTACTAATACTGATTTCCTTCAGTTCCTCTCTCTCACTAAGCCCAGTGTTCCCCAATATTTCTGGTATGATATTTGTGTCCTCCTTTGTGAAGACAGAACCGAAGTATGCATTTAGTTGGTCAGCCATTTCTTTGTTCCCCACAATAAATTCCCCTGTTTCTGACTGTAAGGGACCTACATTTGTCTTCACCAATCTTTTCTCTTCACAGACCTATAGAGACTTTTACAATCAGTTTTTATGTCCCCCGCAAGCTAGCTCTCGTACTCTATTTTCCCCTTCTTAATCAATACCTTGGTCCTGCTTTGCTGAATTCGAAACTGCTCCCAATCCTCAGGTCTGTTGTTTTTCCTGGCAAATTTATATGCCTCTTCCTTGGATCTAATGCTATCTCTAATTTCCCTTGTAAGCCATGGCTTGGCTACCTTTCCTGTCTTACTTTTGCGCCAGACAGGGATAAACAATTCACAGAATCACAGAATAATACAGTGCAGAAGAGGCCCTTTGGCCCATCGAGTCTGCACCGATGCATTAAAACACCTGACCTGTCTACCTAATCCCATTTGCCAGCACTTGGCCCATAGCCTTGAATGTTATGTCGTGCCAAGTGCTCATCCAGGTACTTTTTAAAGGATGTGAGGCAAACTGCCTCTACCACCCACCCAGGCAGGGCATTCCAGACCGTCACCACCCTCTGGGTAAAAAAGTTCTTCCTTAAATCCCCCTTAAAGCTCCCGACCCTCACCTTAAACTTGTGACCCCTCGTAACTGACCCTTCAACGAAGGGGAACAGCTGCTGCCTCTCCACCCTGTCCATGCCCCTCATAATCTTGTACACCTCGATCAGGTCACCCCTCAGTCTTCTCTGCTCCAGCGAAAACAACCCAAGCCTATCCAACCTCTCTTCATAGCTTAAATGTTCCATCCCAGGCAACATCCTGGTGAATCGCCTCTGCACCCCTTCCAATGCAATCACATCCTTCCTATAATGTGGTGACCAGAATTGTACACAGTACTCCAGCTGTGGCCTTACCAAAGTTCTGTACAACTCCAACATGACCTCCCTGCTTTTGTAATCTATGCCTCGATTGATAAAGGCAAGTGTCCCATATGCCTTTTTCACCACCCTATTAACCTGCCCTTCTGCCTTCAGAGATCTATGAACAAACACGCCAAGGTCCCTTTGTTCCTCGGAACTTCCCAGTGTCAGGCCATTCATTGAATACTCCCGTGTCACATTACTCCTTCCAAAGTTTTTCACCTCACACTTTTCAGCGTTAAATTCCATCTGCCACTTTTCTGCCCATTTGACCATCCAGTCTATATCTTCCTATAACCTAAGACACTCCACCTCACTGTTAACCACTCGGCCAATCTTTGTGTCATCCGCGAACTTCCTGATCCTACCCCCCACATAGTCATCTATGTTGTTTATATAAGTGACAAACAATAGGGGACCCAGCACAGATTCCTGTGGTACGCCACTGGACACTGGCTTCCAGTCACTAAAACAGCCATCTGTCATCACTCTCTGTCTCCCACAGCTAAGCCAATTTTGAATCCACCTTATCAAGTTACCTTGTATCCCATGTGCATTTGCTTTCTTGATAAGTCTCCCATGTGGGACCTTGTCAAAGGCTTTGCTGAAATCCATGTAAACTACATCAACTGTACTACCCTCATCTACACACCAGGTCACATGCTCAAAAAATTCAGTCAGATTTGTTAGGCATGACCTCCCTCTGACAAAGCCATGCTGACTATTCCTAATCAAATTTTGCCTCTCCAAGTGGTGATAGATTCTCTCCTTCAGAATTTTCTCCAATAGTTTCCCTACCACTGACGTGAGAGTCACTGGTCTGTAGTTCCCTGGCTTATCCCTACAACCTTACTTAAATAGTGAGACCACATTAGTTGTTCTCCAGACCTCTGGCACCTCCCCCGTGGCCAGACAGGAATTCAAAATTAGGATCAGAGCCCCTGCAATCTCCACCCTCGCCTCCCACAGCATCCTGGGACACAAATCATCCAGACCTAGAGATTTGTCCACTTTTAAGCCTTCCAAAACCTCCAATACCTTGTCACTCCCTATGACAATTTGCTCAAGAACCTCACAGTCTCTCTCTGAGTTCCATATCTACATCCTCATTCTCTTGTGTGAAGACAGATGTGAAGTATTCATTCAACACCCGACCAATGCCCTCTGGCTCCACCCACAAATTTCCCACTTGGTCCCTAATGGGTCCTACTCTTTCCTTGGTTATCCTCTTCCCATTGATATACTTATAGAATATCTTGGGATTTTCCCTACTTTTACCAGCCAGAGCTTTCTCATATCCCCTCTTTGCTCTCCTAATTGCTTTCTTAAGCTCCATCCTACACTTCCTGTTCTCCACTCATGCTTTCATTGATTTGCTCTCCTTGTATTTGCTAAAAGCCTCTCTTTTCCTTCTCATCGTACCCTGAATGTTTCTGGTCATCCATGGTTCTCTGGGCTTGTTGCTCCTACCTATTACCCGAGAGGGAACATGTTGGGCCTGTACCCTCCCCATTTCCTTTTTGAATGCCCCCCACTGCTCTTCTGTAGATTTCCCGATGTGTAACTCTTTCCAGTCTACCTTGGCCAGATCCTGCCTTATTTTACTAAAATTCGGTCTCCCCCAATCCAAAACCTTTTTTTGCAACTTGTCTATTTCTTTCTCCATAACAAGCTTAAATTGTACCATGTTATGGTCGCTATCATCAAAATGTTCCCCCACCAACACATCAACCACCTGTCCGGCTTCATTCCCCAGAATTAGGTCCAGCACTGCACCCTCCCTGTTGGATCCTCTACATATTGAGCTAAAAAGTTCTCCTGTATACATTTTAAGAACTCCACTCCATCTAAGCCCTTAACACGATGACTATCCCAATTAATGTTGGGAAAGTTGAAATCACCTGATATAATTACCCTATTATTTTTACGCACCTCTGTGAATTGCACACATATTTGCCCCTCAATTTCCCGCTGACTATCTGGGGGTCTATAATAAACACCTAGCATTGTGGCTGTCCCTTTTTTATTCCTAAACTCTACCCATAAAGCTTCATTTGATGCCCCCTCCAAGGTATCATCTCTCCTTACTGCAGTAACTGACTCCTTAACTAATATTGCAATGCCCCCTCCTCTTTCACCCCCTCCTCTGTCTCGCCTGAAGATTCTATATCCCGGGATATTGAGCTGCCAATCCTGCCTGTCCCTCAACCATGTCTCCGTAATGGCTACTATATCACAATTCCACGCGTCAATCATTGTCGTTAACTCATCCGTTTTACCTGCAATACTCTTGACATTAAAGTAGAGGCCTTCCATTCTGATCTTACTCCCTTGAAACTTACTTCCGCTGTATTCCCTCTGACTTGTTTGCTTTCCTGTGTTTAGCTGTGTCCCTATTCTGCCAGGAGTCTGCGTCCCCTCCTCCTGCCAAGTTAGTTTAAACTCCTCCCAACAGCACTGGCAAACCTGCCAGCAAGGTTGTTAGTCCCCCTCTGGTTCAGATGTAGACCGTCCCGCTTGTACAGGTTCCACCTTCCCCAGAAACGGTCCCAGTGGTCCAGGAATCTAAAACCCTCCCTCCTGCACCAGCTCTTAAGCCACGCATTCATCTGTGCTATTCTCCTATTTCTATACTCGCTATCACGTGGCACTGGGAGTAATCCAGAGATTACAACTTGAGAGGTCCTGCTTTTTAGTCTACTGCCTAACTCCCTGAATTCTTGATGCAAGACCACTTCCCTCTTTCTACCTATGTCATTGGAACCAACATGTACCATGACCTCTGCCTTATCACTCTCCCCCTTCAGGATGCCCTGCAGCCGTTCAGTGACATCCCGGACCCTGGCACCAAGGAGGCAACACACCATCTTGGAGTCACGTTGACGGCCACAGTAGCGCCTATCTGTTCCCCTGACTATAGAAACCCCTGTTACTATTGCTCTTCCTGTCTTTCCCCCTTCCTGTGCAGACAAGCTGCTTGTGGTGCCAGAAGCTTGGCTCTGTCTGCACTCCCTGGAGGAACCATCCTCATCAGCCTCCAAAATGGAATACCGATTTGCAAGTGGGACCCAGGGGACTCCTGAACTACCTGCCTGTTTCTCTTGGACTGCCTGGTGGGCACCCATTCCCTTCCTTCCTCAAGTCCCTTCAGCTGCGGTGTGACCACCTCTCTATACGTGCTATCCACAATGTTCTCAGACTAGCGAATGCTCCACCGTGTTTCCAGCCGCCGTTCCAGCTCTGAAACCCGAGCTTCCAGGAGCTGCATCTGGACACACTTCCTGCACACATGCTGGTCCCGGGGACTGGAAATGTTCCCGGATTCCCACAGGCAGCAAGAGGAGCAAACCACAGCTTCAAGCTCTCCTGCCATGACTAAACCCTTTAAAGTTAAAACTATAGAAGATTATTACTCAAAAAAACAATTAAGTCTTGCTAAAACAATGACTTACAATTCAATCCACGATGAAGAATACCCACCAGGACTTACTCACCAGTCAGCTGTGTTCTTTGGAAGCTCTCGGCTCCCCTCACTCTGAGGACAGGTAAGAAATGAAAGGAGCTCCTCGCTCCCTCCTCACCGAACTTCCTCAGTCACCAAACTTCCACTATAGCACTCTCATACAACCCAAGTCAGCACTCCTGTGCAAACATAAACAATTGTTGCAGTTCATCCATGCGCTCCTTTAAATGTTTGCCATTGCCTATTCACCGTCATCCCTTTAAGTAACATTTCCCAGTCCATCATCGCCAACTCGCGCCTCATACCTTCATAGTTTCCTTTACTAAGATTCAGGACCCTAGTCTCAGAATCAACTACGTCACTCTCCATCTTGATGAAGAATTCTATCATATTATAGTCGCTTATCCCCAAGGGGTCTCGCACCAATAGATTGTCAATTATTCCTTTCTCATTACACAATACCCAGTCTCGGATGGCCTGTTCTCTAGTTGGTTCCTCAACGTATTGGTCCAGAAAACCATCCCGTATACACTCCAAGAACTTGGAACTCGCTGCCCACGAGGGTGGTGGAAGCGGACGCAATCAATGATTTCAAAAGGAAATTGGGTGGGCACTTGAAGGAAATAAACTTGCAGAGCTACAAGGATTGACTGGGGGAGTGGGACTGATTGGATTGCTCCATGGAGAGCCGGCATGGACTCAATGGGCCAAATGACTGCCTTCTAAGCCATAAATGACTCTCTCCTTTCCCAGTTAAGTTTGTAGTCAGTGGTAACCCCTAGGATGTTGATGGTGGTTGCTTCAGTGATGGTAATGCCATTCAACGTCAAGGGGAGATGGTTAGAATCTCTCCTGTTAGAGATGGTCATTGCCTGGCAGTTGTGTGGCTTGCAGGCACAAACTCTTTCAGCATCGTCTAGGTCTTGCTGCAAGCAGGCATAAACTGCTTCAGCATCCAATGAGTTGCAAATGGTACTGAACATTGTGCAATCATTAGTGAAAATCCCAAATTCTAACCTTATGATGGAGGGAAGGTCATTGATGAAGCAGTGCCACACCAGTGGCATCCACAAGATATGATAAATATCACCCTTTTGAGGTGACCATAATTTAATTTGTCACCCATGTGTTATCCATTTGGCTGCTTCTGTGAAGATATTTATGATGAACATCATGGCTGAATGTGTCACTCCCCCTATTAATTTCATTTGGTACACATGTTGGATATTATTGTCTGATATTTCTGAAAAATCGTATCTACTGAAATAAAATGTTTCTTCTCAATGCAGCATGAAATGGCGAGCACTGAGCCTTTAGATGATTTGTATGATGCATTTGGTGAAGTACTGAGATCAGAGGATTCAAAGATGTGTTACAAAAATTATTTTCTGGTAAGTAGAGCATTCATTCACTTATTTTGTATGAAATCAATGCATTTGGCACAAAACCTAATGAAAGTAGAATGGTAAATATTCAGTTCACTATAAAGTTTATAATAATGCATATACAGTCCAGCACGTTGATTTATATTCACTGGTTAAAAGTTGCCAGGTTGTTACCATCCCCAACTTAATAATCAAACGATAATACAACTGAGTTTCCATTTCAGACTTGCTGCTGTGGGATATGATAACCAAAAGGACAGGGGAAGCAAAATCAGATGGTTAATTTCCAGTGGGTTTTGATTTCCTGAAGCTGGCCAACAGCAGCTCTTTAAGGCTTTAGAGCTCTGGGACCGTAGGAACAGGAGTAAGCCATTCAGCCCCTCTGGCTTGCTTTACCACAGACGGATTTTTTTTATTCTTTCACGGGATGTACAAAGAACAAAGAACAAAGATAATTACAGCACAGGAACAGGCCCTTCGGCCCTCCAAGCCTGCGCCGATCCAGATCCTCTCTCTAAACATGTCGCCTATTTTCTAAGGTTCTGTATCTCTTTTCTTCCTGCCCATTCATGTATCTGTCTAGATACATCTTAAAAGACTCCATCGTGCCGGCATCTACCACCTCCGCTGGCAATGCGTTCCAGGTGCCCACCACCCTCTGCGTAAAGAACTTTCCACGCATATCCCCCCTAAACATTTCCCCTTTCACTTTGAACTCGTGTCCTCTAGTAATTGAAACCCCCACTCTGGGAAAAAGCCTCTTGCTATCCACCCTGTCTATACCTCTCATGATTTTGTACACCTCAATCAGGTCCCCCCTCAACCTCCGTCTTTCTAATGAAAATAATCCTAATCTGCTCAACCTCTCTTCATAGCTAGCGCCCTCCATACCAGGCAACATCCTGGTGAACCTCCTCTGCACCCTCTCCAAAGCCTCCACATCCTTTTGATAATGTGGCGACCAGAACTGTACGCAGTATTCCAAATGTGGCCGAACCAAAGTCCTATACAACTGTAACATGACCTGCCAACTCTTGTACTCAATGCCCCGTCCGATGAAGGAAAGCATGCCGTATGCCTTCTTGACCACTCTATTTACCTGCGTTGCCACCTTCAGGGAACAGTGGACCTGAACACCCAAATCTCTCGGGACATCAATTTTCCCCAGGACCTTTCCATTTACTGTATAGTTCACTCTTGAATTGGATCTTCCAAAATGCATCACCTCGCATTTGCCCTGATTGAACTCCATCTGCCATTTCTCTGCCCAACTCTCCAATCTATCTATATTCTGCTGTATTCTCTGACAGTCCCCTTCACTATCTGCTACTCCACCAATCTTAGTGTCGTCTGCAAATTTGCTAATCAGTCCACCTATACTTTCCTCCAAATCATTAATGTATATCACAAACAACAGTGGTCCCAGCACGGATCCCTGTGGAACACCACTGGTCACACGTCTCCATTTTGAGAAACTCCCTTCTACTGCTACTCTCTGTCTCCTGTTGCCCAGCCAGTTCTTTATCCATCTAGCTAGGACACCTTGGACCCCAAGCACCTTCACTTTCTCCATCAGCCTGCCATGGGGAACCTTATCAAACGCCTTACTGAAGTCCATGTATATGACATCGACAGCCCTTCCCTCATCAATCAACTTTGTCACTTCCTCATTAGCATTTACTGCCCATCCATAATTGCACTTGAGAAAGTGGCATTGAGCTGCCTACTTGAACCACTGCAGTCCTTAGGGTGTAGGTACACCTACAGTGTAGGTGGGAGTTCCAGGATTTTGACCCAGCGACAGTGAAGGAACGGCATTGTAGTTCCAAGTCAGGATGGTGTGTGGCTTGGAGAGAAACTTGCAGGTGGTGGTCCTCCCATGAATCTGCTGCCCTTGTCCTTCTAGATTGTAGAAGTTGCAGGTTTGAAAGGTGCTGTTGAAGGAGCCTTGGTGAGTTGCTGAAGCGCATTTTGTATATGGTACACTCTGCTGCCACTGTGCGTCAGTGGTGGAGGGAGTTACTGTTGAAGTTAGTGGATGGGATGTCAATCAATCGGGCTGCTTTGTCCTGGATTGTGTCAAGCTTCCTGAATGTTGTTGGAGCCGCACTAATCCAGGCAAGTGGACAGTATTGCATCACACTCCTGACGTGTGCCTTTAGATGGTTGACAGGCTTTAGGGAGTCAGGAGGTGAGTTACTTGCTGCAGAATTCCCAGCCTCTGACCTGCTCTGTAGCCACGGTATTAATGTGACTGCTCCAGTTCTGTTTCTGGTCAATAGTAACCCCAGGATGTTGATAGTGGGGGATTCAGCGATGGTAATGCTGTTGAATGCCAAGGAGAGATGGTTAGATTCTGTCTTGTTTAAGATGGTCATTGCCTGGCACTTGTGTGGTGCGAACGTTACTTGCCACTTATCAGCCCAAGCCTGAATGTTGTCCAGGTCTTGCTGCATATGAACATGGGCTGCTTCTGTATCTGAGGAGTAAGCGAACATCTCCACTTCTGACTTTATCATGGAGGGAAGGCCATTGATGAAGGAGCTGAAGATGGTTGGGCCAAGGGCACTACCCTGAGGAATACGTGGGGCCATGTCCCAGGACTGAGATGATTGGCCTCCAACAACCATCTTCCTTTGTGCCAGGTATGACTGCAACTAGCAGAGAGTTTTCCCCCTGATTCCTGTTGATCTTAATTTGGCTAGGACTCCTTGATGCACACTCAGTCAAATGCTGCCTTGATGTCAAGGGCAGTCACTCTCTTCTCACCTCTTGAGTTCAGCTCTTTTGTCCATGTTTGGACCAAGGCTGTAATGAGGTCAGGAGCTGAGTGGCCCAGGTGGAACCCAAACTGAGCATCAGTGAGCAGTTATTGCTTTTTAAGTGGCTCTTGATTGCACCGTCGACGACACCTTCCATCACTTTGCTGTTGATCGAGAGTAGCCTGATGGGACATTAATTGGCTGGACTGGATTTGTCCTGCTTTTTGTGTGCAGGACATATCTGAGCAATTTTCCACATTGTCGGGTAGATGCCAGTACTGTAGTGGAATAGCTTGGCTAGGGGCATGGCCAGTTCTGAAGCACAGGTCTTCAGTACTGTTGCTGGAATGTTGCCTTTGCAGTATCCAGTGTTTTCAGCCATTTCTTGATATCACCTGGTGTTATGACCAGGTGAGAAGGGGTTCCCTCTCAGCCTTTGCCTGGTTTAACCGTAACAGGGTTTAATTTTAGAAACACTGTTTTTAGCTCCCCCTCAGCAAATCCTTGTTCATTGCTCCAATTGTAAGGCAAAGCAATCAAACAGGTTTCCTTAGATTTAAACAAGAAAGGTAGAAGTTTATTAATCTTAAACTCTAATCCGGTTAACGACTACGAATATGCGACACGACCATGCTAGCATGCATACACAACAAACACACGCGCAGATCGAAACAAAAAGTATAAAGAATAAAAGGGAAAACTTTGAGGCAGTATCTGTTAGTTATTTACTGTCGTTTGAGTTCAATGTGGAGTCTTTGATTGCCGGTAAGCCCTGCTGCTCGTTGGGGTCCAGTTCACGCTTCAAATTGTTTCGATGTCGGAGTCTTTTCTCTCTCTCTCTCTCTCTCTCTCTCTCTCTCGAGGTTTACATGTCTTCCGTGGGTCTGGTGGCTTGGGCGAAAATGAGAGTGACAGCCAGGAGAGAGGCTTCCTTATTCCAGCTTCAGTTGCCAAACCTTCTGTTCCTTTCTGCATGGCACAAATAAAAACCTCCAGGTTGCCCAGCAGGTTAGTCATGTGACTAGCTCCTTATTTGGAACAGACACTCCTGCGAGGTGTGTGGATGTTATTATCTTAGCAGGCCCTGGAATGTGCTTCCTTACACCTTCAATGTCTGGTGATCAAAATCCGTTTGGGTTAATTGGATCAGGGAATAATCCTTTGTCTCCACAAGCAGTGTCCTTTCGTATGCAAATGTCCTTCCAGCCCAGTGTCTGGTGATCTCTTTAACATGTAATTTCTTCACTCCAGCAACAGTTTAAAATCAATGTTCATATGACAAAATTAATATGCTTCATTCTTGGCAGGTGGGGGTCTGCATGACACGTAACAGAATCAAATTAGCTGAAGACTGGCATCTGTGATGCTGGGGACTTCAGGAGGAGGCCGAGATGGATCATCCACTCGGCACTTTTGGCTGAAGATGGATGCAAATGCTTCAGCCTTGTCTTTTGCGCTTATGTATTGGACTCTCCCATCATTGAGGACGGGGTTACTTGTGGAGCCTCCTCCTCCTGTTAGTTGCTTAATTGTCCACCACCATCCATGATGGAATGTGGCAGTAATGCAGAGCTTAGATCTGATCCATTGGTGGTGTGATCGCTTAGCTTTGTCTATTGCATGCTGCTTCCGCTGTTTAGCATGCATGTAGTCCTGTGTTGCAGCTTCATCAGGTTGACATCTCCTTTTGGGTATGCCTGGTGCTGCTCCTGGTATGCTCCCCTGCACTCCTCATTGAACCAGGGTCAATCCCTTGGCTTGATGGTAATAGTAGAATGAGGGTTATACTGGGTCATGTGGTTACAGATTGTGTTTGATACAATTCTGCTGCCGCTGATGGTTCACAGCGCCTCATGGATGCCCAGTTTTGAGCTACCAGATCTGTTCTGAATCTGTCCCATTTAGCACAATGGCAGTGCCACATAACACGATGCAGAGTATCCTCAGTGTGAAGTTGGGACTTCATTTTCACAAAGATTGTGTGGTGGTCACTCCTACCAATACTGTCATGGACAGGTCTAGTAGGTTTTTTCCCTCTTGTTGGTGCCTCGCCACCTGCTGCAGGCCCAGTCTGGCAGATATGTCCTTCAGGACTTGGCCAGCTGGGACAGTCGTGGTGCTACCCAAGCTAGGCCCCAAGCTCTGAAATGCCCTCCCTACATCTCTACCTTTCCACCTCACTTTTCCCCTTTAAGACACTCCTTAAAACGTACTACTTCGACCAAGCTTTTGGTCATCTGACCTAATATCTCCTTTTGTGGCTCCGTGTCATACTGTGAAGCACCTTTGGGATGTTTTGTTACATTAAAGGCGCTATATAAATAAAAGTTATTGTTGCACACATAAATAATCTGAATTTAGGAATGAGGGAACAATGTTGAAATTTGTTATTTGTTGATATGACAAATTGGAATAATGGGTGAAAAATACCTAGAGGGGGACAGAAAGACTGTTAGGATAGGCAGATGCAGTTTATTTATAGAAATATGACATGGTATGTTTTGAAAGAATAGGGAAAAGAAAAACAAAGATTTTAAATGAAACAAAGCAGAATTTAGGACTGAGATGGGGACGAATTTCTTCACTCAGAGGGTGATGAATCTTTGGAATTCTCTACCCCAGAGGGCGGTGGAGGCTCAGACATTGAGCATATTCAAAACAGAAGTCGATAGATTTCTAGATATTAAAGATAGCAAGGGATATGGGGACAGTGTGGGAAAATGGCATTGAGGTATATCAGCAAAAATCTAGTTGAATGGCGAAGTAGGCTCAAAGGGCCAAATGACCTACTGCTCCTATTTTCTATGTACCTATCTTTCTATGAATCATGTTGGAGTATAGATAGGTTATTAAAAAATTGCACCACACATTTAAGGCCTTAAAAGGCTAGCTGTATGCAATGAAATAAAAAGGAAGGCCTAATGTTGATCTTGCACAAGACTGTCGGATATAGTTGGAGTACTGTACAGTTTTGGTTACTCAATTTTAGGAAGAATAAAAATAAATTGATAAAGGGCACTGTAGATTTACTCAGATGTTAGCAGAAGTGAGAGATTATAGTTATGAAGAGAGATGTGCAAAGCTTTTTGGTGACCTGATAGGTGGCTCGGGTAGAGAAGGTACAGACTTGGCAGCTGAATTTCTGGGCATTATATTCTATAATTAGCATCTGTACATATAAGTAGATGGTTAGATATAGTGAAATGTGTTGTGTCTGTTTAAAATTGACCTTTTTATGTTTGCGTGTTAAGAAAAATGTCATGACTTTCTATTGTCCATGTGATTTAGTTACACAGTGAAAGCAGTGGGAGAAATAATTCCGTGCTTTTGACTGTTATTGTTATTCAGTTGTCAGGAGAGAATATTAGACTTGCTGAAAATGTGGCGATAATCTCTGAAGGAACTACTGGTCTGGTTACGTGGGAAGCTGCACTGTTCTTTGCAGAATGGGCAATGGAAAACTCTGAGGTGTTTAATTGCAGGTCAGAATTGTCAGAATCTATGCATAAAATAAGCAAAAAGGTGGCAACAATGGTCTTTGATTTTACTCCTGTTAAAGGGAAATTATTATTTTCTGATTGTCTTGTACTTGAAGTATATTTTGTTCCTTTATAAATTATGGTTTCACATTTTTCACTTTTTTCTAAGGCAATAAGTGACTGTACTTCTTCCAATGCTGCTCTTCAGCACGTTACCAGGAGATGTATGAGCATGGCGTAGAGTAAATTGCTCCGTGATTTTTCTTTATGTATCGCACCAAATGCATCTTCTGACATTGTGAACTCCGTCTGAGGAGTCATGGTAAATTCGTCACATAATGTTGGCTGACAATATATTGTATTGTGACTTTTCTATTTTTATATATTACAAATATATATGTTTTAAATATCAGATTTATAGTTTGAAAATTTAATGAGGTATCAGCATACAAGATTATATACTAAATGGAAAATGCTTATAGCTCTGTTATAATCTAATTAAATATTTTATTTGGTTAATTTTCAGCCATTAACATTCTGCAATGACCCATTTTTGAAGGAAGTAATTGTTAGCTTTGTCTGTATCAGGTCCATTTTGGAATTGGGCAGTGGAATTGGCCTAACTGGAATTGCCATCTGCAAGACTTGCACCCCCAAGCAGTACATATTCAGTGACTGTCATCCAAATGTACTTCAGCAACTCAGGAAGAATATTGTTAGTAATGGTCTGCTACTAGATTCAGATACCTGGAACCCAAAGGATTGTGGAGTAGAGGTCAAAAATAACAATGGATCAGAAGAAAGCCAGAGACCAAAAATTACTGTTGTCGGACTGGAATGGTCAGAAGTTACCCGAGAACAAGCTGCGGAGCTTCAATCAGATATCATTATTGCAACAGGTATCTGTTCATTCTTCTAGGTTAGCAGTTTTCTTGATGCTAAATAGGAAGTTGTACAGAATATTGCATGGCTGCAAGTACAACACTATGATCTAATCAATACTTTCAGATAAAATAGCTACATTAGCAAAACTAGAATAGTTCATGGATAGTATTTGAACCCTGAGGACATTGAGCTCATTAACGTTGCTGTTTGTTTCTAATTTTGTGAACTTCAGCATTCCTCTACCAGAGAAGTTCTGTACTGTTGACCTATGATGTTCACAAAAGGCGATAATTTCCCACCGGGCCTTGTTGCTGGCCATGAAGTTGATGACTGCCCTCAATTTCTATGCATGTGCTCCCTTTCAGGCAGGCACCGGTGACATAGAATCTAAGCCATTTTGTCCTTTGTGCATGTGCTGACTCTTTTGTAGAACTATTCAATTAGTTCTAATACCCTGACTCTTTCCCCATAACCATGTAAATGTTTCTTTTTCAAGTTAATACTCAATTCCATTTGAACAAAGAACAAAGAAAATTACAGCACAGGAACAGGCCCTTCGGCCCTCCAAGCCTACGCCGCTCCAAATCCTCTCTCTAAACCTGTCGCCTATTTTCTAAGGGTCTGTATCTCTTTACTTCCTGCCCATTCATGTATCTGTCTAGATACATCTTAAAAGACGCTATCTTGCCCGCGTCTACCACCTCCGCTGGCAATGCGTTCCATGCACCCACCACCCTCTGCGTAAAGAACTTTCCACGCATATCCCCCCTAAACTTTTCCCCTTTCACTTTGAACTCGTGACCCCTAGTAATTGAATCCCCCACTCTGGGAAAAAGCTTCTTGCTATCCAACCTGTCAATACCCCTCATGATTTTGTACACCTCAATCAGGTCCCCCCTCAACCTCCGTCTTTCTAATGAAAATAATCCTAATCTACTCAACCTCTCTTCATAGCTAGCGCCCTCCATACCAGGCAACATCCTGGTGAACCTCCTCTGCACCCTCTCCAAAGCATCCACATCCTTTTGGTAATGTGGCGACCAGAACTGCACGCAGTATTCCAAATGTGGCCGAACCAAAGTCCAAAACAACTGTAACATGACCTGCCAACTCTTGTACTCAATACCCCGTCCGATGAAGGAAAGCATGCCGTATGCCTTCTTGACCACTCTATTGACCTGCGTTGCCACCTTCAGGGAACAATGGACCTGAACACCCAAATCTCTCTGTACATCAATTTTCCCCAGGACTTTTCCATTTACTGTATCGTTCACTTTTGAATTGGATCTTCCAAAATGCATCACCTCGCATTTGCCCTGATTGAACTCCATCTGCCATTTCTCTGCCCAACTCTCCAGTCTATCTATATTCTACTGTATTCTCTGACAGTCCCCTTCACTATCTGCTACTCCACCAATCTTAGTGTCGTCTGCAAACTTGCTAATCAGACCACCTATACTTTCCTCCAAATCATTTATGGATATCACAAACAACAGTGGTCCCAGCACGGATCCCTGTGGAACACCACTGGTCACACATCTCCATTTTGAGAAACTCCCTTCCACTGCTACTCTCTGTCTCCTGTTGCCCAGCCAGTTCTTTATCCATCTAGCTAGTACACCTTGGACCCCATGCGCCTTCACTTTCTCCATCAGCCTACCATGGGGAACCTTATCAAACGCCTTACTGAAGTCCATGTATACGACATCTACAGCCCTTCCCTCATCAATCAACTTTGTCACTTCCTCAAAGAATTCTATTAAGTTGGTAAGACATGACCTTCCCTGCACAAAACCATGTTGCCTATCACTGATAAGCCCATTTTCTTCCAAATGGGAATAGATCCTATCCCTCAGTATCTTCTCCAGCAGCTTCCCTACCACTGACGTCAGGCTCACCGGTCTATAATTACCTGGATTATCCCTGCTACCCTTCTTAAACAAGGGGACAACATTAGCAATTCTCCAGTCCTCTGGGACCTCACCCGTGCTTAAGGATGTTGCAAAGATATCTGTTAAGGCCCCAACTATTTCCTCTCTCGCTTCCCACAGTAACCTGGGATAGATCCCATCCGGACCTGGGGACTTGTCCACCTTAATGCCTTTTAGAATACCCAACACTTCCTCCCTCCTTATGCCGACTTGACCTAGAGTAATCAAACATCTGTCCCTAACCTCAACATCCGTCATGTCGCTCTCCTCGGTGCAAAGTACTCATTTAGAATCTCACCCATTTTCTCCGACTCCACGCATAACTTTCCTCCTTTGTCCTTGAGTGGGCCAATCCTTTCTCTAGTTACCCTCTTGCTCCTTATATATGAATAAAAGGCTTTGGGATTTTCCTTAACCCTGTTTGCTAAAGATATTTCATGACCCCTTTTAGCCCTCTTAATTCCTCGTTTCAGATTGCGCCTACAATCCTGATATTCTTTCAAAGCTTCGTCTTTCTTCAGCTGCCTAGACCTTATGTATGCTTCCTTTTTCCTCTTAGCTAGTCTCACAATTTCACCTGTCATCCATGGTTCCCTAATCTTGCCATTTCTACCCCTCATTTTCACAGGAACATGTCTCTCCTGCACGCTAATCAACCTCTCTTTAAAAGCCTCCCACATATCAAATGTGGATTTACCTTCAAACAGCTGCTCCCAATCTTCATTCCCCAGCTCCTGCCGAATTTTGGTATAGTTGGCCTTCCCCCAATTTAGCACTCTTCCTTTAGGACCACTCTCGTCTTTGTCCATGAGTATTCTAAAACTTACGGAATTGTGATCACTATTCCCAAAGTAGTCCCCTACTGAAAAGTCAACCACCTGGCCAGGCTCATTCCCCAACACCAGGTCCAGTATGGCCCCTTCCGGAGTTGGACTATTTACATACTGCTCTAGAAAACCCTCCTGGATGCTCCCTACAAATTCTGCTCCATCTAGACCTCTAACACTAAGTGAATCCCAGTCAATGTTGGGAAAATTAAAATCTCCTATCACCACCACCCTGTTGCTCCTACAGCTTTCCATAATCTGTTTACATATTTGTACCTCTATCTCACGCTCGCTGTTGGGAGGCCTGTAGTACAGCCCCAACATTGTTACTGCACCCTTCCTATTTCTGAGTTCTGCCCATATTGCCTCACAGCTCGAGTCCTCCATAGTGCCTTCCTTCAGCACAGCTGTGATATCCTCTTTGACCAGTAATGCAACTCCTCCACCCCATTTACCTCCCTCTCTATCCCGCCTGAAGCATCGGTATCCTGGGATATTTAGTTGCCAATCATGCCCTTCCCTTAACCAAGTCTCAGTAATAGCAATAACATCATCCTCCCAGGTACTAATCCAAGCCCTAAGTTCATCTGCCTTACCTATTACACTTCTTGCATTAAAATAAATACACCTCAGACCAACAGTCCCTTTGCTTTCATCATCTGCTCCCTGCCTACTCTTTCCCTTAGTCACGCTGACTTCATTATCTAGTTCCTTACAGGCTTTAGTTACTACATCCTTACTCTCCACTGACCTCATTTGGTTCCCATCCCCCTGCCACATTAGTTTAAACCCTCCCCAACAGCGTTAGCAAAAGCACCCCCAAGGACATTGGTTCCAGTCCGGCCCAGGTGTAGACCGTCCAATTTGTAATAGTCCCACCTCCCCCAGAACCGGTCCCAATGTCCCAAAAGTCTGAACCCCTCCCTCCTGCATCATCTCTCAAGCCATGCATTCATCCTGACTATTCTTTCATTTCTACTCTGACTATCACGTGGCACTGGTAGCAATCCTGAGATTACTACCTCTGAGGTCCTACTTTTTAACTTGGCTCCTAACTCCCTAAATTCTGCTTGTAGGACCTCATCCCGTTTTTTACCTATATCATTGGTGCCTGTGTGCACAACGACAACTGGCTGTTCACCCTCCCCCTTCAGAATGTTCTGCAGCCGATCTGAGACATCCCTGACCCGTGCACCTGGGAGGCAACATACCATTCGGGAGTCTCGTTTTCGACCACAGAACCGCCTATCTACTCCCCTTACAATCGAATCCCCTATGACTATAGCCCTTCCACTCTTTTTCCCGCCCTTCTGAACAGCAGAGCCAGCCACGGTGCCATGAACCTGGCTACTGCTGCCTTCCCCTGGTGAGCCATCTCCCTCAACAGTATCCAAAACGGTATACCTGTTGTAGAGGGAGATGACCGCAGGGGACACCTGCGCTGCCTTCCTGCTCTTTCTCTGCCTTTTGGTCACCCATTCCCTTTCTCCCTCAGCAATCCTATTCTGCGGTGTGACCAATTCGCTAAACGTGCTATCCACGACCTCCTCAGCGTCGCGGATGCTCCAAAGTGAGTCCATCCGCAGCTCCAGAGCCGTCATGCGGTCTAACAAGAGCTGCAGCTGGACACACTTCCTGCTCGTGAAGGAGTCAGGGACATCAGCCATGTCCCTGAGCTGCCACATTGAGCAAGAAGAGCATGTCACGGGTCTGAGATCTCCTGCCATTTTTAATCTGAAGCTTAAACTTAGTTAAATGAAAAAGGAACGAAAAGTTTTTAACCAATCACACGATAAAACAAAAAAGAGAAATAGAAAAAGCCTTACCTTATCTACACACCACCGAGTCCTTTTTTTTTGGTTAGAGGAGGAGGGCGGGTGGGAGACACTACAGGTGTAGTGTCTCGGGTTCAGAAACGGCCCAAATATATCGGGTATTACTTACGCAGCAGCCCTCTGGTCTCTGCCGAAAACAAAAGGAAATTAAGTTTACTTTAAACTGACCTTCCCAGCTGCTCACTCGCTCGCACTCTCTGCTCCCGAAAAAGCTGCTGCAATGAAAGGCAAGTTATTTTAAACGGCCCAAATATATAGGGTTTTACTTACCCAGCAGCCCCCTGGTCTCCACCGAAAACAAAAGGAAATTAAGTTTACTTTAAACTGACCTTCCCAGCTGCTCACTCGCTCGCACTCTCTGCTCCCGAAAAAGCTGCTGCAATGAAAAAAAAAGAAAAAAAAAAAGGAAAAAAAAAAAGCTACTCGACACCAGTTTCACTCCCCTCTCAGGCAGTGCAGTCATGGTCATAACAAATGGCGCAGAAGAACTGTTTCCTCTTCACCTAGTTCTTTTCTATGTCCTCTGGTTACCACCCTACCTGCCCCAATGGAAACAGTTTCTCCCAATCAACTCCATCCCCTCATAATTTTGAACACCTCTATTAAATATCCCCTGCTCTAATCTTCCCTGCTCTAAAGAAAACAACCTCAGCTTCTGTAGTCTTTCCACAGTGAAGTTTCTCGTCCCTGGTATCATTCTAGTAAATAACCTCTGCTCCCTGTCAAGGGCTTTGACATTCTTCCAAAAGTGTCGTGGCCAGAATTGAGCACAATATTCTAGCTGAGGCCTAACCAGTGATTTCTCAAGGTTTGTCATAACTTCCTTAAACCTCTATTTTTTTTTAGAACATTTGTAAAACCAAGGATCCCGTATGTTTTTTTTTAAACAGCCACATCAACATGTCTTGCCACCTTCAAAGATTTGTGCAGAAACCCTCAGGTCTTATCCCCATTTCAGTTTATAGTGCCTCCTTATTCTTCCTTCCAAATACATCACTGCACACTTCTCTGCATTCATTTGCGTTCATGTCTTCCCATTTCACCAATGTCCTCCTGAAATCTGCTACACTTCACTCTTCGCTCAGAAGTTTTGAATAATTTTTTTAAAATTTTTGCCACTGCTTATCTACGCCATACATGTAATGTTTCTTGATAATTTATTTTTGTAGCTCCTGCTGATTTTCCTCACCTCATTTCATTCTCTTTTATCATCCTCTCCTTTACTGCTAATGTTTTTAGTATATATGGCTTTTTCTTTACTTTCAATTTTACCCTTAGCTTTATTCATCCATGGGTTGTCTCATTATTGGCTAGGTGTTTTTAACAGAATACATTTCACTTTGACCTCTGCTGATCTTTTAAATATTTAAATATTTCACATTGCTATTTTTTGTCTGTCAATTTGTTTTACGGTGTTCCTTCTCTGGTTCCATTCTCATCCCCAAATTACCTGTTTTCCAATTTGTTACTTTGGTCTTTGTCTAACATGTATCTTTCACAATCATTATTTTAAATCTTATTATGTCATTAACACTATTGCCTAGGTGTACCCCTACATTTACTGCTCTTATTTACTGCACTAGGTTAATTCCGGAGTTGAGGGGGTTGGCTTATGAGGAGAGACTGAGTAGATTGGGATTATATTCATTGGAGTTCAGAAGAATGAGGGGGGATCTTATAGAAACATATAAAATTATGAAGGGAATAGATAAGATACAAGTAGAGAGGATGTTTCCACTGGCAGGTGAAGCTAGGACAAGAGGGCATAGCCTCAAGATTAGAGGGAGCAGATTTAGGACTGAATTGAGAAGGAACTTCTTCACCCAGAGGGTTGTTAATCTATGGAATTCCTTGCCTAGTGAAGTAGTTGACACTACTTCAGTAAACGTTTTTAAAGCTAAGGTAGATATCTTTTTGAACAATAAAGGAATTAAGGGATACAGTGAGAGAGCGGGTAAGTGGATCTGAGTCCACGAAAAGATCAGCCATGATCTTATTGAATGGCGGAGCATGCTCGAGGGGCCGGACGGCCTACCCCTGCTCCTAGTTCTTATGTTCTTATTTGCTCTGGTTTATTTCCCATTACTTGGTCCAGCAGTTATTCCTACTGTTACGACCAGGTGAGAAAGGTGTCTAGGGGTCCCTCTCAGCCTTCACCTGGTCTTACCGTAACAGGGTTTTTTTTTTTCAGCAGTGTTTTTAGCTACCCCTTGGTGAATCCTTGTTCACCGCTTTCCAATTATAAGGCAAAGAAACCAACACAAACAGGTTTTCTTAGTTTTAGAAAGGAAAAGTTGAAATTTATTAAACTTAAACTCTAATTTGGTTGATGCCTACAGATACACGACTTGCCCACGCTAGCATGCATATGCGATACATACATGCAAATAGAGACAGAAAAGAGCAGAAGAAAAATAAAGTGGAAAAGTTTGAGGCAATATCTGAAGAGTTTTTGTTATGGTTCTTCGAGCTCACTGTAGAGTCCTTGATTGTAGATAGTTCTTGTTTTTCCTTGGGGCCCAGTATTCTTCTTAAACCTTGTTCGCTGTACGAGACGTTTTCCACTTGGGGTTCATGTGTCTTCAGTGGATTCAGAGGCTTGTGAGAAAGCAATGAGAGCAGACAGGAGAGATCTTCAGTCCAGGAGCAAATAGACACTCTCGAGTTTAATTCAGAAAACCCCAGATGGCCAGGTCGGTTAGTTATGTGACTAACTGGTCTGACATTGTCTTAGATTGTATCACTTTAGCAGTTTCTGGAATGCTCCTCTTACACAAAATACCTGGTGATCAAGGCCCATTGTGGATTGAATGTGTCAGGGAATGGTCCTTTGTCCTTCCAATCACTGACTGTTAATATGCAAATAGATCATAGAGAGATACACCACCAAGTCTGTGCTGACCAACAACCACCCATTTATACTAATCCTACATTAATCCCATATTTCCTACCACATCCCCACCTTCCCTCAATTCTCCTACCACATACCTACACTAGGGGCAATTTACCATGGCCAATTTACCTATCAACCTGCAAGTCTTTGGCTGTGGGAGGAAACCAGAGCACCCGACGGAAACCCACACGGTCACAGGGGGAACTTGCAAACTCCGCACAGGCAGTACCCAGAATTGAACCCGGGTCGCTGGAGCTATGAGGCTGCGGTGCTAACCACTGCATCACTTTGCCGTCTTTTCCAGCCTTGGCTGACCTGTTTAACAAGTAATTTCCTCGCTCCAACAACAGTTAAAAATCAATGTTCATGTCAAAATCCATGTGCCTCAGTTTATGGCATGTTGGGGCCTAGCATGACACCTCTACAGTCAGTGGAATGAAATGTGATTTGAGAAAAGTGCATTTCCTCAAAAGGGTCGAGAGAAAATATAAGATACAGAAAAAAACCCATGCATTTCTCTCATTCATTCACAAATCCTAAAACTTATCAAAATCGCCCCATTTTTGGCATCTCAATAAGCGTGGTTCTTTTTTGGGGAAGTTTCTCCTCCATTTGCCCATTTCCATGGCTGCCTAGGGTCTTTGTTCCTGCTGAGGTAATTTTATTTTCCCAGGAGAGTCAGTAGTGGGCGGGTCTATCCTGAACTCTACTTCAGTGCTTTGCTGAGTCATGCAAAGGCCGTTGACTTTTGTGGGATGGATGGTTTTCTTTTTTCTGACTGCGGGGGAGGATTCTTTGCTAATCTCTCCTTTGTCCTCTGGGACACTCCAGCCTGCAGGTATTTGTGCAGACTCTACTGCACTCCAGTGTGACATTTCGACTAGGTGAGGCATCATCCTCACAGTTTCTGTGCCCCCTAGAGGTCTTTCTTTGTCTCTGCAGGTTCCTGTAAATGCTGTTAGCAGCTCTGGTGGGGTGCTTCTAGTGTCTGCATTTACAAAGGAGGATGTGGGGTCTAACTTTTCAAATTTGTCAGGGTTTTCATCTGGGATTCCTCCCGGACTTCCTTTAACCTGCCCTCTTGGTCACTTTTTCCCCTTTTCTGTCTAACCTTTTGCCAGCCTTGTGCCAGCCTGCCCCCTTTTGTTCTCAGTGGGGGTCCCTTATAGTTCACCAGCCCTCTGTTGGAGGGTCCTCCTATCACTGGTATGAGACTTAGGGGTGCAGGGTTCACTGTAGGTTGGGTTTCCCCTCAATCTGACACATGTGGCAACTCATGCATTTTTCCACCACATCTTTGTGGAGTTTTGACCAGTCAAACTGCTGTCTTATGCAGGCTTTGGTCTTTCGTATACCAGCATGTACAGTCACTATAGTCTCGTGGGCCCTACTTAATATTTCTCCCTGGTACCTCTGTGGCACCACTAACTGTGGCAGCACAGTGGCGCAGTGGTTAGCACCGCAGCCTCACAGCTCCAGCGACCCGGGTTCAATTCTGGGTACTGCCTGTGTGGAGTTTGCAAGTTCTCCCTGTGTCTGCGTGGGTTTTCTCCGGGTGCTCCGGTTTCCTCCCACAAGCCAAAAGACTTGCAGGTTGGTAGGTAAATTGGCCATTATAAATTGTCACTAGTATAGGTAGGTGGTAGGGAAATATAGCGACAGGTGGGGATGTGGTAGGAATATGGGATTAGTGTAGGATTAGTATAAATTGGTGGTTGATGGTCGGCACAGACTCGGTGGGCCGAAGGGCCTGTTTCAGTGCTGTATCTCTAAAAAAAAAACTGGTGAACTATCATCCACTCCTTGCTCTCAGGTCTGTGAAGAGAACTTCATTTCCTCATCAGTACCTCATTCTTTAAATGGTAGCAGTCAGGGACTCCCTCTGCTTCACTTTCAGACTGGGCAGCCTGTTCTAAGTCTTGTAATACTGGGTCAGCTTGCTGAGCCTCAGCTGGGGAAAAGCCATTTAATTCATTCCCTGGGTCTCCTAACTTTCCAAAGAAAGTCTTAGACAGGCAAACCTCATGGTCATCTGCCTGCAGTGCCAATTCAGTTTCCTCTGGGGGAGCTGGTTTGATCATGGCCTGATCCACTACACATGCAGGGAAACTGCAGGGGACCGTCTCCTGCAACTGCCCTGTCTCTCTGACCTCCTGCGGTCTTTCTTTCACTACTCGGGGGGCAGCTGCAACCTTCTTCCCCCACCAGATCATTACCTCGGAGCAGGTCAACCCCGTCCACAGGCAAACTAGGGACAATCCCTATGGTCACCGGTTCCGAAACTAGGTTGCACTCCAGGTGAACCCAGTGTACAGGTACAGGCATACACTGCCTTCCAATACCATTCACCACCATTCTGGTGTTCACTGCACTCTCTGGGAGAAAGGTCAGGCCTTTTCCCAATAAAAGGGATCTAGTGGCCCCTGTGTCCTTGAGAATTGCTATGGGCTTGCTTGCCCTACTCGAGGGGTATGGGGTTACTCTCCCTTCAGACACAATACCCTGATAACCTTCAGGAATCCTATTAAATTTTCCTGCACTTGCAGCCGTAAACTTCCTGGGTCTCACTCTTACTGCAGTTAAAGCCACAGCTTGTTCTGCTGTGCTTTCCATCAGGGTCCCTTCTTCACTGAGCGGGTGTGCCCTGATTAACCCGACGGGTTTTCCCTTTAGTTTCCAGCAGTCAGCTTTTAAATGCCCTGCTTTATTACAATGGAAGCACACAGGTCTCCGGGTCTCACTCTTGCTCACAGCACCTTCCTTTTTGGCTAGAGGAGGGTCCTCGTATCTCCTGCTTTTCTTTCTCTCCCAGGACTGCCTGGGCTCCTATCACCTTCCCACCCTTTGTCCTTTTCGGATTTATGGGGGTGATTAGAAAAGGTTCTCCCCTGGGAAACCGACTTATAAATTAAAGCAAACCCATTGGCCAGAACAGCCGCTTGCCGGGCTTTCTGGACCCGCTGCTCCTAGACATGGGTCCTGATGGAAAGTGGGAGAGAGTGTTTAAATTCCTCTAACAGAATTATTTCTCTGAGATTCTCATAGCTGAGTTATACTTTTAAGAGCCCTCAGCCACTGGTCAAAAACCAGCTGCTTACTTCTTTCAAGCTCCAGATAAGTTTGATTAGATTACTTCTTGAGGGCTCTGAACCTTTGGCGATAGGCTTCGGGTACTAATTCATGTGCCCCAAGGATAGCATTTTTTGTCAGTTCATAATTTGATGAACTCTCATCTGGCAACAGGGAATAAACCTCATGGGCTTTTCCAGTTAGCTTGCTTTGTAGTAAGAGAGGCCAGGTCTCAGCTGACCATTTTAGTTGCCTTACCAGTTTCTCAAAGGACACAAAAAACTCTTCTACATCTTCCTGATTGAATTTTGGAGTTAGTTGAGCTAGTTTTAACAGTTGTGCTCCTCCACATTGGCCATGCTTTCACTGGGGTTACTCTGTCGCCCCCTAGTTTACTCAAGCCGCTTCAGCTCTCTTTGCTCGCATTCTTTCTGGAATATTCTTTCTCTCTCCCTCTCTGTCTTTAATTTTATTCACTTTCCTTCTGGAAGGCTCTTTCTTTCTCTCTTTCCTCAAATTCAAGTTTCCTCTGTTCTAATTGTATCTTTGCTAACAATACCCTGTCTGGGTCTACTTCTAACACTGTTTCTGCTTCTTCAGATTCAAGGGAAAAATGGTTGGCCACTAGCCTTAGGAGTTCAGACTTCCTAGCCTTGCCACGTACAGTGATCCTACATTGCTCAGCCATTTTGCTCAACTCCTCCATAGACAGTGCTTTTAACTTATCCCAAATTACTTCACCCTGGCTTGGAGAACTACTAGCTTCAGTCGCAGAGATGTTAGTATTCAAGCACATAGAACCACATGAAAACCTGTATTGAAATCTTGCTTTTTTTTGATTGGGAACAATTTTGCTTCCCACTTCCAATTTCTCTCATTTGTCTGTGGGTCAATTCCGGATGCTTGCACCCAAATTTCAGTTACGACCAGGTGAGAAAGGTATCTAGGGGTTCCTCTCAGCCTTCACCTGGTCTTACCATAACAGGGTTTTATTTTTAAACACACTGTGTTTTTAGCTTTCTAATTATAAGGCAAAGAAACCAGCACAACAGGTTTTCTTAGGTTTAAAGAGGGGAGGTTGAAATTTACTTTATTAAATTAATTCTGTTAATGCCTAACAGTGCACCCACGCTAGCATGCATACGTGATAGACACATGCAAATAGAGACAGAAAAGAGCAGAAGAAAAATCAAGTGGAAAAGTTTGAGACAATATCTGAAGAGTTTTTGTTCTAGTTCTCTGAGCTCGCTGTAGAGTCCTTGATAGTTCTTGTTTTTCATTGGGGCCCAGTATTCTTCTTAAACCTGTTCACTGTAGGAGACTTTTCTCTCTTGGGGTCCATGTATCTTCAGTGGATTCAGAGGCTTGTGAGAAAGAGATGGGAGCAGACAGGAGAGATCCTCTCAGTACAGGAGCAAACAGACACTCTCTGAGTTCAAACTGTTTGTACAATTCAGAAAACCCCAGGTTGCTAAGCAGGTTAGTCATGTGAATAACTGGTCTGACCACGTCTTGGATTTTATCACCTTGGCAGTCTCTGGAATGCTCCTCTTACACAATACCTGGTGATCAAGGCCCATTGTGGGTTGAATGTATTAGGGAATGGTCCTTTGTCCTTCCAATCACCGTCTGTTAATATGCAAATATATTTTCCAGCCTCGGCTGATCTGTTGAACGAGTCATTTTCTCGCTCTAACACAGTTAAAAATCAATGTACCTCGGTCTTGGCTGGTTGGGGCCTAGCATGACGCTACCTTGTTGGACTTCTTGTATATTGGGGTAAGAAAGGAGTCTTGTACACACAGAAAACATTGCATTTCCTTTCCCCGCCCCCATCTCTTCTTGTCAGTTTGAGAGTAATTAAGATATTCTATGTCTTTCAGTCACTCATGTATTAATTTACTCAGATATATGTTAGTTTACTTCATATATTAGTTTACACTTCACTCAATGGGTGGTGAATCTTTGGAATTCACTACCCCAGAGGGCTGTGGAGGCTCAGTCATTGAGTATGTTCAGCAGATAGATTTCTAAATATTAAAGGTATCAAGGAATTTGGGGATAGTATGAGAAAATGGAGTTGAGGTAGAAGATCAGCCATGATGTAGTTGAATGGCGGAGCAGGCTCGAGGGGCCGAATGGCCTACTCAGCTCCTATTTCCTATGTTCCTATGTTTACATATTTCTTTCTCAACTTCCCTTCCGGTGGTGCGTAGTATACCCCTATTAGTGTGGTCAACCCCTTCTTATCCTTTTATCACAATCCATATAGATTCTGTTTCTACCTTACTCTACTGTCATTATGTTATCCCTAATTATTGCAGCAACCCTCTTCCCCTCTTCCTGTCTATCCTTACTAAATATGTTCTATCCTGCAATATTTAACTGCCAGTTCTTTGGCATGCATGAACTTAGCCCCCCAAAAATTCTCATAACCGAGATAGTACTTTGTAAGTAGCTCCAAATTACAAAGAAAAGTATTTTCTTTACTTATTAAAATACTTGAAAACCTCAAACCACACTTATATGTTATACAGTGTCCTCTTTGATGGTGAAATCTTTTTGGTTAAAAGTCCCAAACTCCTCCCAGTTGCAATAGGTTTAGCTATTCTACTTATAATAAATAGTCTGTAAAGTTAAGGTATGGCAGGGCAGCTCTGCCAAGTGGAATGTACAGCTTGTGGTATGTGGGAAGTCATGGAAGCACCACGTGACCTAGACGAACACATCTGCAGGAAGTGTCACCGGCTGCAGAAGCTTGAGCTCTGGTTTTCGGAACTTGAGCAGCGGCTGGAGTCACTGTGCACCCGCAAGGTTGAGGACTACATGGATAGTACGTTTAGGGAAGTGGACACACCGCAGGCAGATAGGGAATGGTGACCGCCAGGCAGTCTAAGAAAACCAGGCAGGTAATGCAGGAGTCCACTGAGACGATCTCACTCGCTAATAGGTTTTCCATTTTGGATACTGGTGAGGGTTCCTCAGAGGAGTGCAGTCACAGCCAAGTTTGTGGCATCACAGGTGGCACAGCTGCACGGGAGGGAAGGAAGAGGAGTGAAAGAACATTAGTGATAGAGGATTCATTAGTTAGGGGAACAGACAGGCGTTTCTGGGGCAGTAAACTTGACTTCAGGATGGTCTGTTGCCTCCCTGGAGCCAGAGTCAAGGATGTCATGGAGTGGCTGCAGGACATTCTTCTGGGGGAGGGTGAACAGCCAGAAGTCGTGGTCCACATTGGTACCAATGACATAGGTAAGAAGAGGGATGAGGTCTTGAAAGCAGATCTTAGGGAGCTAGGAAGGAGATTAAAAAGCAGGACCTGAAAAGTAGTAATCTCAGGATTACTCCCAGTCCCATGTACAAGTGAGCATAAGAATAGGAGAATTGAGCAATTCAACACATGGAGAACTGGTGTAGGAGGGAGGGCACCAGATTTCTGAGACATTGGGACCGGTTCTGGGGCAGGTGGGACCTGTACAAGATGGAAGGGTTGTATCTTAGCAGGACTGGGATGAATATCCGCGCAGGGAGATTTGCTAGTGCTATTGGGAGGGTTTAAACTAAATTGTCAGGGGGATGGGAACCTGAGAGGGAGCTCAGATTGGAGGGAAGCAAAACTGGTAACTTATCTGGGGCGTGGGAACCAGGAGCAAGTATCAGAGAGGAATACCAAGATGCACAGAATACTGGGGGGGGGATAAATAGCACAAGAGTAGGGAATAGGTTATTCGGTGGGGTCACAGTAAGGGAGAAAGTAACAAAGTATGAATCAGGGTTAATGTGCATGTATGTGATTGCACAAAGTATGGTTAATAAGAGTGGTGAGGTACAGGCGCAGATTGCCATGTCGAAATATGATGTTGTGGCAATAACAGAGACCCAGCTCAAAGAAGGGCAGGACTGGGTGTTAAATATTCCTGGACACTAAGTGTTCAGGAAATATAGGAAAGGGAAAAAAGGGGGAGGGGTGGCAATATTGATTAAGGAGAGCATTGTAGTGCTGGAGAAAAAGGATGTCCCCAGAGGGGTCGAGGTCAGAATCAATTTGGCCAGAGCTAAGGAACAAAAAAGGTGCGGTTACATTGCTCAGTGTTGTCTATTGGCCACCAGATAGTGGGAAGGACATGGAGGAACAAATTTGCAAGGAGATTACAGAGAGGTGCAAAAATTATAGGGTAGTTATATTGGGAAACTTTAATTATCCAAACATAGACTGGGATAACAGTGGTGTAAAGGCCATTGAGGGGCAAGAGTTCTTAGAGTGTGTTCAGGAAAGTTTTTGACAACAGTGTCGCCAGTCCAATGAGAAAGGAGGCACAGCTAGACCTGGTTCTTGGGAATGAGGTGGGCCAAGTGGATCAAGTATCAGTAGGAGAGCATTTAGGGAATAGTGATCATTGTATCATCAGGTTTAGGTTGACTATGGAAAAGGACAAAGAACAATCCAGGGTAAAAATAATTAACTGGGGAAAGGCCAACTTCAATGGGATAAGAATGGAGCTGGGACGTAGAAATTGGAGTCAAAAGCTAGCAGGAAAACCGGGCAATGGGCTACCTACAAAGAAGAGATAGTTCGAGCACAGTCAAGGTATGTTCCCTTGAAGGGTGAAAAGTGAGGCAAACAAATCCAGAGCTCCCTGGATGACAAAAGAGGTAGAGATTAAGATAAAGAAGAAAAAGTGTGCTTATGACAGATGCCAGGTAGAAAATACTATTGAGAACCAGGCTGAATATAGAAGCTCCAGAGAGGAAGTGAAAAAGCAAATAAGAGAAGCAAAGAGAGAGCATGAATAGACACTGGCAGCTAGCATTAAAGGAAATCCAAAGTTTTCTATAGGCATATAAATAGTAAAAGGGTGGTAAAAGGAGGAGTGGAGCAGATTAGGGACCAGAAAGGGAATTTACATGTGGAGGCAGAGGGCGCAGCTGAGGTATTAAATGAATACTTTGCATCTGTCTTTACCAAGGAAGAAGATGCAACTGAGGCAATGTTGAAAGAGGAGGTAAGTCAGACACTAGAGGGGTTTAAAATTGACAAAGAAGTATTAGATAGGCTGTCTGTATTTAAAGTGGATAAAGCACCAGGGCCAGATGAGATGCATCCTAGGATATTGAGGAAAGTGAGGGTGGAAATTACAGAGGCACTGGTCATAATTTTTCAGTCTTAGACTCGAGGGTGGTGCCAGAGGACTGGAGAATTGCAAACATTACACCCTTGTTCAAAAAAGGATGTAAAGATAAGCCCAGCAACCACAGGCCAGTCATTTTAACTTCAGTGGTGGGAAAACATCTTGAAAAAATAATTAGGGACAAAATCAATAGTCACATGGACAAATACGAGTTAATTAACGAAAGCCAGCATGGCTTTCTTAAGGGAAAATCATGTTTCACTAACTTGCTGGAGTTTTTTGAGGAGTTAACAGAGGATTGATGAGGGCAATGCTGTTGATGGAGTCATTGAGTTATAAAGCAGAGAAATGGGCCTTTCGGTCCACCGTGTCTGTGCTGGCCATCAAGCACCTATCTATTCTAATCCCATCTTCCAGCACTTGGCCCGTAGCCTTGTATGCTATGGCGTTTCAAGTGCTCATCTAAATACTTCTCAAATGTTGTGAGGGTTCCTGCCTCTACCACCCCTTCAGGCAGTGTATTCCAGATTCCAACCACCCTCGGGTGAAAAAATCTTTCCTCAAATCCCCTCTAAACCTCCTGCACCTTACCTTAAATTTATGTCACAGCATCCGCAGTATTTTGCTTTTACTTAAATTTATGTCCCCTGGTTATTGACACCTCCGCTAAGGGAAAAAGTTTCTTCCTATCGATGCTGCTCATAACTTTGTATACCTAAATAAGGTTCCCCCTCAGCCTTCTCTGCTCTGAGGAAAAGAACCGTTGCCTATCCAGTCTCTCTTCATAGCTGAAATGCTCCAGTCCAGGTAACATCCTGCTGAGTCTCCTCTGTACCTTTGCCACTGCAATCACATCCTTCCTGTAGTGTGGCGACCAGAACTGTACACAGTACTCCACCTGTGGCCTAACTAGCGTTTTATATAGCTCCATCATAACCTCCCTGCTTTTATATTCTATGCCTCGGCTAATACAGGCAAGTATCCCATAGGTCTTAATAACCACCTTATCAACCTGTGCTGCTGCCTTCAGTGATCTATGGACATGTACACCAAGGTCCCTCTGATCCTCTGTATTTCCTAGGGTCCTGCATTCCATTGTATATTCCCTTGTCTTGTTAGTCCTCCCAAAATACATCACCTCACACTTCTCAAGATTAAATTCCATTTGCCACTGCTCTGCCCATCTTACCAGCCCATCTATATTGTCCTGTAATGTAAGGCTTTCTTCCTCACTGTTTACGACAGCACCAATTTTTGTGTCATCTGTGAACTTTCAGATCATACCTCCTATATTCACGTCTAAATCATTAATGTACACTACAAACAGCAAGGGTCCCATCACCGATCCCTGCGGTACACCACTGGTCACAGGCTTCCAATCGCAAAAACAGCCCTCAGCCATCACCCTCTGCCTCCTGCCATGAAGCCAATTTTGGATCCAATTTGCCGAATTGCCATGGATCCATGGGCTCTTACCTTCTTGACCAATCTCCCTTGCAGGACCTTATCAAAAGCCTTACTAAAGTCCATGTAGACTACATAAACTGCTTTACCCTCATTTACACATCTAGTCACCTCCTCAAAAAATTCAATCAAATTTGTTAGACATGATCTCCCCCTGACAAGGCCATGCTGATTATCCTTGATTAATCCCTTCCTCTCCAAGTGGAGATTAATTCTGTCCCTCAGTTTCCCTACCACTGATGTTAGATTCACTGGCCTGTAATTACCTGGTTTATCCCTATTACCATTCTTGAATAATGGTATCACATTCGCTGTCCTCCATTCCTCTGGCACCTCTACTGTGGCCAGAGAGGATTTGAAAATTTGTGTCAGAGCCCCTGCTGTCTCATCCCTTGCCTCACATAGCCTGGGATACATCTCATCTGGGCCTGGGAATTTATCCACTTTTAAGCCCGCTAAAACCTCTAATACCTCCTCCCTTTCAATGCTAATTTGTTCGAGTATATCACAATCCCCCTCCCTGATCTCTACACCTACATCATCCTTCTCCATAGTGAACACAGATGAAAGGTAATCATTTAAAACCTCACCTACATCCTGCGGCTCCACACACAGATTGCCACTTTGATCCATAATGGGCCCTACTCTTTCCCTGGTTATCCTCTTGCCCACCAGTGTTTTTTCATGCCCCCCTCTTCACTCTCCTAATTACTTTTTTCAGTATCCCACTACACTTTCTATACTCCTGTAGGGCCTCTGCTGTTTTCAGCCCTCTGAATCTGCCATAAGCCTCCTTTTTTTTCCTTATCCAATCCTCTGTATCCCTTGACATCCAGGGTTCCCTGGGTTTATTGGTCCTACCCTTCACCTTTACGGGAACATGTTGGCCTCAAACTCTCACTATTTCCCTTTTGAATGACTTCCACTGGTCAGATGTAGACTTTCCCACAAGTAGGTGTTCCCAGTCCACTTTGGCCAGATTCCTGTTTTAATCTTATTGAAATCAGTCTTCCCCCAATTCAGTACCTTTCTTTCCGATCCATCTTTGTCCTTTTCCATAACTACCTTAAATCTTATAGAGTTATGGTCACTATCCCCGAAATGCTCCCCCACTGACACTTCTACCACTTGTCCGTCTTCATTCCCTATGATTAGCTCAAAAAGCTCTCCTGGATGCACTTTAAGAATTCTGCCCCCTTTAACCATTGGCACTAAGACTATCCCAATTAATATTGGGGAAGTTGAAATCCCCTACTATTACTACCCTATTATTTTGACACCTCTCTGAGATTTGACTACAAATCTGCTCCTCTATCTCTCCCTGACTGTTTGGAGGCCTTTACTACACTCCCAGTCAAGTGACTGCCCCCTTTTTGCTTTTACGTTCCACCATATGGACTCATTTGAGAAACCTTCTAAGATATCATCCCTCCTTACTGCAGTAATTGGCTCCTTGATCAATAGTGCAATGCCACTTCCTCTTTTACACCCCCCCCACCCCGCCCCGGTCACACCTGAAGATTCGATACCCTGGGTAACATGGACTTTCAAAAGTCGTTTGATACAGTGCCACATAACAGACTTGTGAGCAAACTTGTAGCTCATGGAATAAAAGAGAGGGTAGCAACATGGATACGAATATGGCTGAGTGACAGGAATCAACGAGTAGTGGTCAATGGATGTTTTTCGGGCTGTAGGAAGGTTTGTAGTGAGTTCCCCAGGGATCAGTGTTGGGACCCTTGCTTTTCCTGATATATATTAATGACCTAGACCTTGGTGTACAGGGCACAATTTCAAAGTTTGTAGATGATACAAAACTTGAAAGCATTGTGAACTGTGAGGAAGATAGTGTAGAACTTCAAAAGGACAGAGGCAAGTTGGTGGAATGGATAGACAGGTGGCAGATGAAGTTCAAGTCACAGAAATGTGAAGTGTTTCATATTGGTAGGAATAACATGGACAGACCATATAAAATAAAGGGTACAATTCTAAAGGGGGTGCAGGAGCAGAGGAACCGAGGTGTATATGTGCATCAGTCATTGAAGGTGGCAGGACAGGTTGAGAGAGCAGTTAATAAAGCATATCGTCTCCTGGACTTTATTAATAGGGGCATAGAGTACAAGAGCAAGGAAGTTATGTAGAACTTGTACAAGACACTAGTTCGGCCTCACTTGGAGTATTGCATCCAATTCTAGGCACCCATTGTGTCCTCACCGGCTCTCCGAAAGAGCAATTCACTTAGTGCCTTTCCCCTGCCTTCTCCCCATAACCCTGCACATTCTTCCTTTCCATGTAACAGTCTAATTCTCTTTTGAATGCTTCAATTGAACCTGCCTCCACCGCACTCTCATGCAGTGCATTCCAGACCTTAACCACTCTCTGCGTGAAAAAGCTTTTCTTCATGTTACTTTTGCTTCTCATACCAAATATTTGAAATCTGTGCCTTCTCGTTCTTGCTTCTTTCACAAATAGGAACAGTTTCTCTCCATCTACTCTGTCCAAACATAGAAACATAGAAAGTAGGAGCGAAGTAGGCCATCCGGCCCTTTGAGCCTGCTCCGCCATTCATTATGATCATGGCTGATCATCCAACTCAGTAACCTGTTCCTGCTTTCGCTCCATGCCCTTTGATGCCTTTAGAAACAAGAGCTATATCTAGCTCCTTCTTGAAAACATGCAATATTTTGGCTTCAACTGCTTTCTGTGGTAGCGAATTCCACAGGCTCACCACTCTCTGGGTGAAGAAATGTCTCCTCATCACAGTCCAGAAAGGTTTACCCCGTATCCTTAGACTATGACCCCTGGTTCTGGACTCTCCCACTATCGGGAACATCCGTCCTGCATCTACCCTCTCAAGTCCTGTTAGAATTGTATAGGTTTCTATGAGATTCCCCCCTCACTGTTCTGAACTCCAGTGAATATAATCCTAACCGACTCAATCTCTCCTCATACGTCAGTCCCACCATCCCAGGAATCAGTCTGGTAAACCTTCTCTGCACTTCCTCTATAGCAAGAACATCCTTCCTCAGATAAGGAGATCAAAACTGCACACAATATTCCAGGTGTGGCCTCACTGCTCCTGTACTCGAATCCTCTCGCTTTGTCTTTTTTACCGCCTGTTGCACCTGCATGCTTACCTTCAGCGACTGATGTACGAGAACACCCAGGATTCGCTCATATTCCCCTCTCTCAGTTTATAGCCGTTCAGATAATCTGCCTTCCTGTTTTTGCTACCAAAGTGGATAACTTCACGTTTATCCACATTATACTGCATCTGCCATACATTCGCCCACTCACTCAGCTTGTCCAAATCACCCTGAAGCCTCTCTGCATCCTCCTCACAACTCACCCTCCCATCCAGTTTTGTGTCATCTGCAAATCTGGAGATATTACATTTAGTCCACTCATCTAAATCATTAATGATCCCTGCGGTAACCCACTAGTCACTACCTGCCATTTGGAAAAAGACCCATTTATCCCTACTCTTTGTTTCCTGTCCGCTAACCAATTTTCTATTCGTCACAGTACACTACCCCCAATCCCATGCGCTTTAATTTTACATTCTAATCTCTTATGTGGGACTTTGTCGAAAGCCTTCTGAAAGTCCAAATAAACCACATGCAATGGCTCCTCCTGATCAACTCTACTCGTTACATCCTCGAAGAATTCTGGTAAATTTGTCAAGCATTATTTCCCTTTCATAAATCCATGCTGACTCTGCCCAATTCTACCACCGTTCTCTAGTGCTCTGCTATAAAATCTTTGATAATGGACTCTAGAATTTTCCCCACTACCGACGTCAGGCTGACTGGTCTATAATTCCCTGCTTTCTCTGTACCTCCCTTTTTAAGTAGTGGGGTTACATTAGCTACCCTCCAATCTGTAGGAATTGTTCCAGAGTCTATAGAATCTTGGAAGATGACCACCAATGCATCCACTATTTCTAGGTCCACTTGCTTAAGTACTCTGGGATGCATACCATCAGGCCCTGGGGATTTATCGGCCTTCAATCCCATCAATTTCCCCAACATCATTTCTCTACTAATACTGATTTCCTTCAGTTCCTCTCTCTCACTAAGTCCTGTGTTCCCCAACATTTCTGGTATGATATTTGTGTCCTCCTTTGTGAAGACAGAACCAAAGTATGCATTTAGTTGGTCAGCCATTTCTTTGTTCCCCATAATAAATGCCCCTGTTTCTGACTGTAAGGGACCTACATTTGGCTTCACCAACCTTTTTCTCTTCACATACCTATAGAAACTTTTACAGTCAGTTTTTATGTTTTCCGCAAGCTTACTCTCGTACTCTGTCTTCTCTTTCTTAATCAATCCCTTGGTCCTCCTTTGCTGAATTCTAAACTGCTCCCAATCCTCAGGTCTGTTGTTTTTCCTGGCAAATTTATATGCCTCTTTCTTGGATCTAATGCTATCTCTAATTTCCCTTGTAAGTCGTGGTTTGGCTACCTTTCCCATTTTACTTTTGCACCAGACAGGGATAAACAATTGTTGCAGTTCATCCATGTGCTCTTTAAATGTTTGCCATTGCCTATCCACTGTCATCCCTTTAAGTAATGTTTCCCAATCTGTCATAGCCAACACGTGCCTCATACCTTTGTCATTTCCTTTACTAAGGTTCAGGACCCTTGTCTCAGAATCAACTACGTCACTCTCCATCTTGATGAAGAATTCTATTATATTATGGTCGCTCGTCCCCAAGGGGTCTGGCACCTCAAGATTGTCAATTATTCCTCTCTCATTACACAATACCCAGTCTAGGATGGCCTGTTCTCCAGTTGGTTTCTCAACATATTGGTCCAGAAAACCATCCCGTATGCACTCCAAGAATTCCTCCTCTATGGTATTGTGACTAATTTGATTTGCCCAATCTATGTGCAGATTAATGTCACCCATAATTGCAGATGTTCCTTTATCACATATGCAACTCTAATCTCCTGTTTAATGCCATTCCCAACATCACCACTACAGTTTGGGGGTCTATATACAACCCCCACTAATGTTTTTTTGCCCCTTAGTGTTTCTAAGCTCTACCCGTACAGATACCACATCGTCAGAGCTAATATCTTTCCTCACGATTGCGTTAATTTCCTCTTTAACCAGCAATGCAACTGCACCCCACCGCCTTTTGCTTTTTGTCTGTCCTTCCTAAATACTGAATATCCCTGGATATTGATTTCCCGTCCCTGCTCACCTTGCAGCCATACCTCTATCAATTCACCTCTCAGCCTTCTCTTCTCCAAGGAAAACAGTCCCAACTTCTCCAATCTATCTTCATAACTGAAGTTTCTCATCCCTGGAACCATTCTCGTGAATCTTTTCTGAACTCTCTCCAGTGCCCTCACGTGTTTTGTAAAGTGCGGTGCCCAGAACGGGACACAATACTGCAGCTGAGGCCAAACTAGTGTCTTATACAAATGCAACATAACTTCCTTGTTCTTGTACTCTATGCCCCTATTAATAATGCCCAGGATACTGTATGCTTTATTAACTGCTCTCTCAACCTGTCCTACCACCTTCAGTGAGAGAGAGAAGAGAGAAGGAAAAAAGAGACAGAGAGGGAGAAGGGGGGGGAGACAGAGAGGGAGAAGGGGGGGAAAACAGAGAGGGAGAAGGGGGAAAGCACAGAGGGAGAAGGGGGTGCAGACAGAGGTGTGGGGGACACACAGAGGGAGAAGGGGGGACAGAAGGATGGGGGGGACACACAGAGGAAGGGGGGGAAACAGGGAGAGGGAGAGAGAGGGGAGAAAACAGAGGGGGGAATCAAAGAGAGAGAGGGAGGGAAACAGACAGAGAGAGAGAGGGAGGAACAGAGAGAGAATGGGGGAAACAAAGACCGAGAGGGAGGGGAAAACAGAGAGAGAGCGAGGGGGCAGGGGGAGAACAGAGCGAGGGGGGGAAACAGAGAGAGAGAGGGGGGGGAGCCAGAGACGGGGCGGGGAGGAGACAGAGGGAGGGAGGGACGGGGGTAACACAGAGCAAAGACGACACAGAGGGAGGGAACAATGCAGAGGAGGGTGAACACGGAGAGAGAGAGACAGAGAGAGAGAGATCAAGATCACTCCTGACAGATGGATATCTACCCAGAATACTATGCAGCCAGAGGTTGTGGTACACATCGGTACTAACGACATAGGCAAGAAGAGTTGACGAGGTCCTGCAGGGGAGTTCAGGGAGTTAGGTAGAAAGTTAAAAGACAGGCCCTCGAGGGTTGTAATCTCGGGATTACTCCCTGTGCCACGTGCCAGTGAGGCTAGAAATAGGAAGATAGTGCAGCAGAACACGTGGCTGAACAGCTGGTGTAGGAGGGAGGGTTTCAGATATCTGGACCATTGGGATCTCTTCAGGGACAGATGGGACCTGTACAAGAAGGACGGGTTGCATCTAAACTGGAGGGGCACAAATATCCTGGCTGCGAGGTTTGCTAGCGTCACTTGGGAGAGTTTAAACTAGTGTGGCAGGGAGGTGGGAACCAAAGCAGTAGGACAGCAGGTAAAATAACTGAGGGGGAACTAGTAAATAAGGCCAGTAAGACTAAGCGGAAGAGCAGGCAGGGAGATGATGCTGAACACAGCGGGACTCGTGGTCTGAAGTGCATTTGTTTCAATGCGAGAAGTATAACAGGTAAGGCAGATGAGCTTGGATTAGTACTTGGAACTATGTTGTTGTTGCTATTACAGAGACTTGGTTGAGGGAAGGACAGGATTGGCAGCTAAATGTTCCGGGATTTAGAAGCTTCAGGCAGGATGGAGGGGGATGGAAAAGAGGTGGGGGGAGTTGCATTACTGGTTAAGGAGAATATCACAGCTGTACTGCGGGAGGACACCTCGGAGGGGTCATGCAGCGAGGCAATATGGGTGGAGCGCAGGAATAGGAAGGGTGCAGTCACAATGTTGGGGGTTTACTACAGGCCTCCCAACAGCCAGCGGGAGGTAGAGGAGCAGATATGTAGACAGATTTTGGAAAGATGTAAAGGTAACAGGGTTGTAGTGGTGTGTGATTTTAACTTCCCCTATATTGACTGGGACTCACTTAGTGCTAGGGGCTTGGATGGGGCAGAATTTGTAAGGATCATCCAGGAGAGCTTCTTGAAACAATATGTAGATAGTCCAACGAGGGAAGGGGCCGTACTGGACCTGGTATTGGGGAAAGAGCCCGGCCAGGTTTCAGTGGGGGAGCATTTCGGGAACAGTGACCATAATTCCGTAAGTTTTAAGGTACTTATGGATAAGGATAAGAGTAGTCCTTGGGTGAAGGTGCCTACTGGACTTGCTTGCTTTAACATTTGCCTCAACTATCTCATCGGAGAGACTACTACTTTGGGTCCCACCCCTCTGCCAGACTAGTTTAAACCCTCCCGAGTAGTACTAGCAAACCTCCCTGCAAGGATATTGGTCCCCTTCCAGTTCAGATGCAACTGGTCCCTCTTGTATAGGTCACTTCTGCACCAGAAGAGATCCCAATGATCCAAGTAGTTGAGGCCCTTCCGCCTACACCAGCTCTTCAGCCACGCATTCATTTGCCTAATCCTCCTATTCCTACCCTCACTAGCACGTGGCACAGGGAGTAATACTGAGATTACAACCCTAGAGGTCCTGCTTTTTAATCTTCTGCCTAACTCCCTATATTCACTTTGCAGGACCTCATCTCTCTTCCTGCCTGTATCGTTCGTACCAATATGGACCACGACCTCTGGCTGCTCACCCTCCCCTTTCAGAATGCCCTGTGCCCGCTCAGAGACATCCTTGACCCTGGCACCAGGGAGACAACACACCATCCTGGATTGTCGCTCGCGGCCACAGAAATGCCTATCTGTGCCCCTGACTATAGAGTCCCCTATCACTACCGCTCACTTACACTTTGACCTTCCTTGCTGTATAACAGAGCCAGTCGTGGTGCCATTGACCTGGCTCCTGCTACTGCTTTCCCCTGAGAGGCCATCCTCCCAACAGTATCCAAAACAGCATACTTGAGGTGAATAGCCACAGGGGACTCCTGCACTACCTGCCTGCCCCTCCTGGTGGTCAGCCATCTATCTGGCTGAACCTGCGGTGTGACCACCTCCCTGAAACTCCTATCTACGATACTTTCTGACTCCTGTATGCTCCTCAGTGAGTCCAACTGCCGCTCCAACGGATCCATGCGATCTGAAAGGAGCTGCAGCTGGACACACTTCCTGCAAACGTAGTTGTCAGGGACTTTTGACTTCTCCCTGATCTCCCATATTTCAGAGGAGGAGCATATTACCCCACTGACTGCCATTCCCACCCATCGCGTTACTTCTGGCTTAAAAGAAAGAAAGAAAGACCGAAATTGGGAATTAAAAAAAACTAAGCCTTACCTGGTCAATACTCACCCTCCTCACCGAAGCCCGACGTACACCAAAGTCCTTGAAGTGCTTGTTTTGTCCTCCTCTGGTGCGTCTGCTCGAACTGAGCTGGGAGAAGACGACTTGCTTTGTGAGCCTGGTATCTGACATCGCACTATGTGACCAACCCAACGAAGCTGATGGTGGATAATCATAGCCTCAATGCTTGTGGCGTCTGCTTGTGAGAGGACATTGATGTTGGTGAACCTGTCCTCCCCTGATATGTAGGATCTTTCGCAGGCAGCGTTGATGATATGAGTGCTGTGGGAGCTGCAAAGCTTTGTGGTGCCTTCTATACATTGTCCATGTTTCAGCCCCGTACTGCAAGGGAGGGATCACGACCGCATGGTAGATCATAGCTTGGTTTCAGTTTTGATGTCGCGATCTTCAAACACTCACTACCTCAGGTGGCCAAAGGCTGCACATGCAGATTTCAGGCGATACTTGATTTCTTCATCAGTGTCAGCCTTCTGCGAAAGATAACTTCCAAGGTACAGGCACTCGTCATGAACCCTAATCTATGGAGCTGGGCATGTGCATTTGGAGCTTGTTGATGGAGGACTGAAGTCGGGGTGGTCTTAGTTTTTGATTCGAGTCGTCTGAGATTAAATAGTTTACAGTCCATTCGATAAATAAGCTGCACTCCAGCGGAGAGCTTGTCTCTAGTCAGATGGAACATGGCTGCTTGGAAGATCAAAAAAAGAGTTGGGGCGATGACACAACCTTGTTTAACTCCTTTCTTAACCTCAAAGGGGTCTGTGATGGATCCATTGTTCAGGAACGGTGCTCTCATATCCTCATCAAGCAGGCGAAGGATGGTATTTACAATCTATATTAATGACTTAGACAAAGAGACAGTGAGTAATGTTTGCTGACGATACAAAGGTAGGTGGGAATACAAGCTGTGAGGAGGACACAACAAGGCTGCAAAGAGATATAGACAGATTAAGTGAGTGGGCAACAAGGTGGCAGATGGAGTGTAATGCGGAGAAGTGTGAGGCTATTCACTGGTAAGAACAGAAAAGCAGAATTTTTTTTAAAAGACGTGTAACTTGTAAATGTTGATGTTCAGATGGACTTGGGTGTATTTGTACAAGGAACACAGAAAGATAACATGCAGGTACAGCAAGCAATTAGGAAGGCAAATGGCATGTTGGCCTTTATTTCAAGAGGATTGCAGTACCAGAATAAAGAAGTTTTGCTACAATGGTACAGGGCATTGGTGAGACCACACCTGGAGTACTGTGTGCAGTTTTGGTCTCCATATTCAAGGAAGGATATACTTGCATTGGAAGCGGTACAGCAGAGGTTCACTGGACTGGTCCCTGGGTGAGCAACTGAGTACATTGGGTCTCTATTCTCTGGAGTTTGGAAGAATGAGAGGTGATCTCATTGAAACATGCAAGATTCTGAAGGGGCTGGACAGAGTAGGCACTGAGGGATAAATGGGTCATTTTCAGGATGGCTAGCCTTTACTAGCTGAGTGCAACAGGGATCAGTACTGGGGCCTCAATTATTTGAAATCTATATGAATGATTTGGATGAAGGGACCGAATGTTTGCTAGCTAAATTTGCTGATGAAACAAATATAGGCAGGAAAGTAAGCTGTCAAGAGGACATAAAGAGTCTACATAGGGATTTAGATAGGTTAAGTGAGTGGGCAAAAATTTGGCAGATGGAATATAATGTGGACAATCTGAACTTGTCCACTTTGGCAGGAAGAATAGAAAAGCACTGTATTATTTGAATGGAGAGAGACTTCAGAACTCTACAGTATGGAGGGATCTGGGTGTCCTGGTACATGAATCACAAGAGGTTAGTATGCAGGTACAGTCAGTGATTAGAAAGGCAAATGGAATGTTGGCATTTATTGCAAGGGGAATTGAGTATAAAAGTAGGCGAATGTTGCTACAGCTGTACAGGGTTTTAGTTAGACCACATCTGGAGGACTGTGCACAGTTTTGGTTTCCTTACTTAAGAAAGGATGTGCTTGCATTTGAAGCAGTTCAGAGAAGGTTAACTCGACTGATTCCTGAGATGAAGCGGTTATCTTATGAGGAAAGGTTGAGCAGGTTGGGCCAATACCCATTGAAATTTGGAAGAATGATAGGTGATCTTATTGAAACATATGGTGATGGACAATTAAACAACTAACAGGAGGGGGAGGCTCCTTAAATATCCCCATCTTCAATGATCGCGTAGCCCAGCACATCCATGCAAAAGTCAAGGCTGAATCATTTGCAACAATCTTCAGCCAGACGTGCCGAGTGGATGATTTATCTCGGCCTCCTCCTGAGGTCCCCAGTATCACAGATGCCAGTCTTCGACCAATTCGATTCACTCTGTGTGATATCAAGAAACGACTGAAGGCACTGGATACTGCAAAGTTATGGGCCCTGACAACATTCCGGCAATAGTACTGAAGACTTGTGCTCCAGAACTGGCTGTGCCCCTAGCCAAGCTGTTGGAGTACAGCTACAACACTGGCATCTACCCGACAATGTGAAAAATTGCCCAGGTATGTCCTGTACACAAAAAGCAGGACAAACCCAACCTGGCCAATTACCGCCCCATCAGTCTACCCTGAATCATCAGTAAAGTGATGGAAGGGGTCGTCGACTGTGCTATCAAATGGCAAATACTCAAGAGTAACCTGCTCACTGGCGCTCAGTTTGGGTTCCACTAGGGCCACTCAGCTCCTGACCTCATTACAGCCTTGGTCCAAACATGGACAAAAGAGCTGAACTAGAGGTGTGAGTTGACATCAAGGCAGCATTTCAACAAGTATGACATCAGGGAGCCCTAGCAAAACTGGAGTCAACGAGAATCAGGGGAAAAACTCTCCTCTGGTTGGAGTCATACCTAGTGCAAGGGAAGATGGTTGCAGTTGTTGGAGGTCAATCATCTGAGCTCCAGGATATCACTTCAGGAGTTCCTCAGGATAGTGTCCGTGACCCAACCATCTTCAGCTGCTTCATCAATGAACATCCCTCCATCGTAAGGTCAGAAGTGGGGATGTTTGCTGATGATTGCATAATGTTTAGCACCATTTACAAATCCTCAGATATTTAGGCAACCTGTGTCCATATGTAGCAAGACCTGGACAACGTTCAAGCTTGAGATGATAAGTGGCAAGTTACATTCGTGCCACACAAGTGCCAGGCAATGACCATCTCAAACAAGAGAGAAATAGACCATCTCCCTTTAACATTCAATGGCATTACGATCGCTGAATCCCCCACTATCAACATCCTGGGGTTACCATTGACCAGAAACTGAACTGAACCAGCCATATAAGTACTGTGGCTACAAGAGCAGGTCAAGGGCTAGGAATTCTGCCACAAGTAACCCGCATCCTGACTCCCCAAAGCCTATCCACAATCTTCAAGGCACAAGTCAGGAGTGTGGTGGAATATTCTCCACTTGCCTGGACCTTTGCAGCTCCCACAGCACTCAAGAAGCTCGACACCATCCAGTACAAAGCAGCCTGCTTGATTGGCACCCTATCTATGACCTTCAACAATTACTCCCTGCACCATCAACGCTTAGTGGCAGTGTAGTACCATCTACAAGATGCAATGCAGCAACTCACCAAGGCTCTTTCGACAGCATTTACCAAACCCATGGCCTCTACCGCCTAGAAGGACAAGGGCAGCAGATGCATGGGAATGCCACCACCTGCAAGTTCCCCTCCAAGCCCCACACATCCTGCTTGGAACTATATTACCATTCCTTTACTGTCGCTGGGTCAAAATCCTGGAACTCCCTTCCTAACAGCACTGTTGGTGTACCTACACCACATGGACTGCAGCGGTTCAAGAAGGCAGTTCATCAGCACGTTCTCAAGGGCAATTAGGGATGGGCAATAAATGCTGGCATAGCCAGTGATGCTCCCATCCCATGTACAAATAAAAAGAGATCCCGAGGAGACTTGATAGGGTGGATACTGAGAAGATGTTTCCCCTTGTGCAGGAGTCTAGAACTAGGGGACGCAGTTTAAAAATTAGTGGTCTCCCGTTAAAGAATGGGATGAGGAGAATTTCTTTCTCACGTAGGGACATTAGTCCGTGGAATTCTCTTCCCCAGAGAGCAGTGAAGGCTGGGTATTCAAGGCTGAGTTAGATAGATTTTTGATTAACAAGGGAGTCAAGGGTTATGGGGGGCATACAGGAAAGTGGAGTTGAGGCCACAGTGAGATCCGCCATGATCTTATCGAATGGCAGAGCAGGCTTGAGGGGCCAAATGGCCTACTCTTGCTCCTAATTCTTGTGTTCTTGTGAGAGGTTATTTCCCCTGGCTGGGGAGTCTAGAATACGGGTGCACAGTTTCAGGAAAGGGGCCGATCATTTAGGATTGAGGTGAGGAGAAATGTCTTCACTCAAAGGGTTTGGAATCTTTGGAATTCTCTAGCTGAGAGAGTTGTGGATGCTCCATCGTTGACTATATTTAAGGCTGAGATAGACAGATATTTGGTCTCTGAATGAATCAAGGGAAAGTGGAGTTGAAGCTGAAGATCAGCAATGATTGTATTGAAAAGTGGACTAGGCTCAACGGGCTGTTTTGTCTACTCCTATTTCTTATGTTCTTATGGATTCAGTGATGGTACTGCCATTGAATGTCAAGTGGTGATTGTTAGATTCTCTCTTGTTGGAGATGATCATTGCCTGGCATTTGTGTGGCACAAATGTTACTTGCCACATATCAACCCAAACCTGAATGTTGTCCAGGTCTTGCTGCATGCGGGCATAGACTGCTTCATTATCTGAGGAGTTGCGAATGGTACTGAACACTGCAATCATCATCCCCACTTCTGACCATATGACGGACGGAAGATCATTGATGAAGCAGCTGAAGATGATTGAGCCTCACACACTGCACTGAGGAACTCCTGCGGAGCTGTCCTGAGACTGAGATGATTGGCCTCCAACAACCACAACCATCTTCCTTTGCGCTAGGTATGATTCCAACCAGTGGAGAGTTTTCCCACAATTCCCATTGACTTCAATTTTGCTGGGGCTCCTTTATGCCATACTCGGTCAAATGCTGCTTTGATGTCAAGGGCAGTCACTCTCACCTCACCTCTGGAATTCAGTTCTTTGTCCTTGTTTGGGCCGAGGCTGTAATGAGGTCTTGAGCTGTGTGGCCCTGGCGGAACCCAAACTGAGCATCGGGTGAGCAGGCCATTGCTGAATTAGTGCCACTTGACAGCACTGTCGACGGCACCTTCCATTACTTTGCTGATGATCGAGAGTAGACTGATGGGTTGGTAATTGGCCGAATTGAGTTTGTCCTGCATTTTGTGGACAGGACATAACTGAGCAATTTTCTATATTGTCGGGTAGATGCCTGTGTTGTAGTTGTACTAGAACAGTTTGGCTAAGGGCATGGCTAGTTCTGGATCAGGAGTCTTCTGTACTACAGCCGGGGTGTTGTCAGTGCCCATAGCTTTTACCATATCCAATTCCTTCAGCCATTTCTCGATATCACATTGGAGTGAATCGAATTGACTGAAAACGACATCTATGATGGTGGGGACCTCAGGAGGAGGCTGAGATGGATTATCCAATCAGAACTTCTGGCTGAAGATTGTTGCAAATGCATCAGCCTTGTCTTTTGCCAAGAGATGGTAACGGAGGAGTCTGGGACATTAGCTGTAAAGTGCGATTCAGTGAGTATGACGTTGTCATTCTGTTGCTTGACTCAACTGTGGGTCAGCTCTCCCAATTTTGGCACAAGTCCCCAGATGTTAGTGAGCAGAACTTTGCAGGGTCCATTAGCTGGGTATGCCATTGTCATTTTTGGTGCCTAGGTCTATGCTGGCTGGTCTGTCCTGTTTTATTCTTTGACTTTTCTGTAGCAGTTTGGTATAATTAGTGGCTTGCTAGGCCATTTCAAGGGCAGTTAAGAGTCAACCACATTGCTGTGGGTCTGGAGTCATATGTAGCCAGACTGGGGAAGGATGGCAGATTTCCTCTCCTGAAGGACATTTATGAACCAGGTGAGTTTTTTTGACAATCCACGCGTTTCATGATCATTATGAATGAGATTAGCATTTTATTCCAGCTTTATTAATTGAATTTAAATTCCCCAGCTGTCGTGGTGGTTTTTGAATAATGGGCTTCCTTTAAAGAGAAGATAGTTCAAGTACAGTCAAGGTACATTCCCACAAGGGAGAAAGGTACAGCAAACAAATCCAGAGCTCCCTGGATGACGAAAGAGTAAGATGAATGAGAAAAATGGTGCATATGACAGATGTCCGGTAGATAACACAATTGAGTACAATGCTGAATATAGAGGTTCAGAGAAGAAGTGAAAAAACAAATAAGGGAAGCAAAGAGAGAGTATGAGAAGAGACTGACAACTAACATAAAAGGGAATCCCAAAGTCTTCTATCGGAATAAAATTAGTAAAAGGGTGGTAAAAGGAGTGGGGATGATTCGGGACCTAAAAGGGGATTTACACATGGAGGCAGGGGGCATGACTGAGGTACTAAATGAGTGTTTTGCATCTGTCTTTCCAAGAAGAAGATGCTGCCCAAGTCACGGTGAAAGAGGAGTTACATGATACACCAGATGAGCTAAAAATTGATAGAGGACATATTAGACTGGCTATCTCAAAGTTGATAAGTCACCAGGACCACATGAGATGCAGCCAAGGATACTAAGGGAAGTAAGGATGGAAATTGCAGAGGCACTGGTTATAATCTTCCAATCCTACCTAGGTACAGGGGTGGTGCCAGAGGACTGGAGAATTTTAAATCTTCCACCCTTGTTCAAAAAAGGGTGTAAGACAAGCCCAGCAGCAATAGATCAGTCAGTTTAACCATGGTGGAAGGAAAGCTTTTAGAAATAATTCATTTTGGTAGGATGAACGAGGAGAGGCAATTTAAAACAAATGATATAATTCTAAAGCGGGTGCAGGAGCAGAAGGACCTGAGGGTATGTGTGCACAAAGCATTAAAGGTGGCAGGGCAGGCTGAGAAAGCAGGTAATAAAGCATATGGGATCCTGGGCTTTATAGATAGGGGTATAGAGTACAAAAACAAGGAAGTTATGATAAACCTGTACAAAACACTGGTTTGGCCTCAGCTGGAGTATTGTGTCCAGTTCTGGGAACCACACTTTAGGAAGTATGTTAAGGTATTGGAGAGGGTACAGAAAAGCTTTACGAGAATGGTTCCAGAGATGAGGAACTTCAGTTGCATGGACAGATTGGAGAAGCTGGTGCTGTTCTCCTTTGAGATGAGAAGATTAAGAGGAAATTTGATAGAGGTGTTCAAAATGATGAGGGGTCTGGACAGAGAAGATAGGGAGAAACTGTTCCTGTTGGCAGAAGGGTCAAGAACCAAAGGACACCAATTTAAGGTGATTGGCAAAAGAAGCAACAGCGACATGAAAAACTTTTTGACGCAGTGAATGGGTTAGGATCTGGAATGCACTGCCTGAGAGTGTGGTGGAGGCAGATTCAATCGGGACTTTCAAATGGGAGTCAGATAATTATCTGAAGATAAAATTTGCAGGACTCTGGAGAAAAGGCAGAGTGGGACTCTGTGTTGCTCTTGCAGAAAATCAGCTTGGACATAGTGGATCGAATGGCCTCCTTCTGTGCTGTAATCGTTCTATTAATAGTCCAGGCCTCTGGATTACTAGTCCAGTAACATAATCACTATGCTACTGTTCCCCGTATCTAAGGAGAATTCATAGGTTGTGGCCAGCATTTCTGCAATTTCTACCTTTCCCTCAGAAACCTCTGATGCATCATCCCATCCAGACTTGTTCATTTATCCACTTTAAAAACTCTAGCCTTTCTAGTATCTTCTGTTTATCTATTTTAATTTCATCTAGTATCCTGACAACCTCCTAGTTTACAGTAGCTTTAACAAAGTCCTCTGCATTTGTAAATACCGATGCAAAGTATTCATCTAGTACATCAGCCATGCCTTCGGCCTCCACCTATAGATTTTCATTTTGGTCCCTAATCATCCCCACCATTTCTCTGACAATGCTTTTACTGTTTTAACATCTATAGAAGACCTTTGGTTCCCTTTTACCGCCAATTATGCTTGACTCTTTGCCCCTTTTTATTTCATGTTTCACGTCCCCTCTTTTCTTTTATATTCAGCCTGATTCTCCCTTATATTATCAACCTGACATATGCCAGATGCCCTATTTTTCTGCTTCATCCTATCCTCTAACTTCTTTGTTATCCAGGGAGTTCTGGCTTTGTTTGCTCTCCCTTTCCCCTTTCTGGGAATGTACCTCGACTGTAACTGAACTGCCTCCTCTTTAAAGGCCGCCCATTGCTCTATTATATTTCTGCCTGTCAGACTTTGACTCCCAATTTACCAGGGCCGGATTCCTCCTTAATTTGCTGAAATTAGCCCTGTTCCAGTTCAGTATTTTTATTCTCGATTGCTCCTTGTCCCTCTCCATAACTAATCTAAACTTCATGATACCATGATCACTATTCCCAAGATGTTCCCCGACTATGACATTCTCCACTTCATCCCCCAGGACTACCAGCAATACCTCCTTCCTCATTGAGCAGGAAACATACTGATCAGAAAAATTCTCCTGGACCCCTTCTCTGCCCTTAACACAATCACTGCCCCATTCAGTACTGAGCTAGTTAAAGTCTCTGATTATCACTACTCTGTAGTTCTTGCACCTTCCATTCCTCTGTCTCCTTCCCGCTATTTTCTGGCCTATAAAATACATTAAGTAGTATAATAGCTCCTTTACTGTTTTTCCACTCCAGCCGAAGATTCTGTCTTTTTCTCTCCATTCTAACTAGAAACTTAAAATTAACCACTATAATTGCTGTTAACTAAGTGGAGTATAACAATGCTAGTTTTGTGTTTCTTCTTCAAAGTGCATTAACCAAAGACTATTTACCGAGCTTAGCAAGAACCACTGAGGCATTAAACACAAAAATCTATTAAATAACTAGATACTTAATTAAGATACTTATCTTACAACCTCGGGTTCTGTGGCTCCACTCCTTTTGAATTGGGAGTGAGAAACTGCCTTCCTCCTCTCCACCAGTTCCTAATATCACCAAATTCTCAGCTTCAACTCTGATTGTGATTCACCAGGCCCTCATTGTACCTGTTGAATAGACCAATGTCTACAGGATCTCCTTCTCTATCTATCTCAGCTTTCTGCTATTCTTCAGACTCACAGTCACCTTCTCCCCTATCTGGACCTGTGCTTTCCTCTGAAGTGGGACGTTACACAGGGGAAACCTATCCAGATATTCTTCCCCCTCCCTTGTGTGTTGGAGTGTCTCTAACTTGCACTCCTGCATGACTCTGCTGGATTCCCCCAAGATAGAGACATTTCCTGCAGATGTGGCAATCTCCATTAAAACATACAAGTATGTGTGTGTGAAATCAAAGGTCTGTCAGTAATGAGTAGAATGGAATTGAAATCTTATGTTACCTTCCTTTCTTTTCTCTTTATAAATAGATATAGTTTATGATCCTGAGATGGTCCTTTGCCTAGTTTCTGTACTGGAGAAATTTCTTACTGATACATCTGGTGAAAGAAAGGAAAGAAGCTCAGTTGCATATCTGGCATCTACAATACGTAACCCAGAGACATATCACCAGTTCAAAATGGAGCTTGGTAAGTGCCTGTTAACCATTAGAGACTATGGGTCGGGTGGGACGTTTTCCCACCTTTCCGATACCACCCAAAATGCAACCCATTTTCCTGGGTTGGGGTGGCAAGGTTCATTAAGAATACAGTGCAGGCTTTCGATCGGATTCCTACTGCTGAGGGTGCCAAATCCAGGTCCTGCTGCAGCAAACCAAAGCCAAAATTGCACTTGAAGGTCACAGATGAGACTGGGCTCTTCAGCAGGCAAATGTTGAGAGCAGAACGGAGGAAGAGGGCCCTTCCTTTAATGATGCAATACCACAGCTGTTACCGTCATTTACTGGGACCTCCACCACCTTCCCAATGGTAGCATCAGAAGTGGCAGTAACTCAGGTGAACAGGAAGCCTCACCACATGCATTTTCCTTCATTCTTTGTTGCTATACCTTGCAGATAAGAATGCAGCCTCCTATCCCCAATTTTAAATGGCAATGCCTTGTTAGGTCATGGGCTTAGGCACATTGGTTAGTGCAGTGGTTCTCAAAGAGTGGTGTGCGGACTGCTGGTGGTACGCGAGGGTCCTACAGGTGGTCCGTGGGCTGGTCCAAAATGCACGTCATTGATGCGCAATGCCACAGCCTAGGCCAGAACTTCCATCAGGTTCTGTGGCGTGTGACGCCACAGAACCTGACCGGATCGTCGTCATAAAATGTGCAACAACAGTGTAGTTTTATAAGCAAGATTTTCATTTTTTTTTATTTAGAGATACAGCACTGAAACAGGCCCTTCGGCCCACTGAGTCTGTCCCGACCATCAACCACCCATTTATACTAATCCTACACTAATTCCATATTCCTACCATATCCCCACATTTCCCTACCACCTACCTACACTAGGGGCAATTTATAATGACCAATTTACCTATCAACCTGCAAGTCTTTGGCATGTGGGAGGAAACCAGAGCACCCGGAGGAAACCCACGCAGACACAGGGAGAACTTGCAAACTCCACACAGGCAGTATCCAGAATTGAACCCGGGTCGCTGGAGCTGTGAGGCTGCGGTGCTAACCACTGCGCCACTGTGCCGCCCTTTGTTATGTTACTTTGATTTTCTTTGATTAATATAGATGTAAGATAAGTATGGGTTTCTCAGAAGAGGATTATTCTGAAGGTTTTATAAACACGTATTGAATGTTTGAAACCTGTCCTCTTGTAGTATTAAAATTTCTAACATGAAAATCTCTATACTTTTGTTTCTAGCATGAATTCATAATTTTCTTATGATATTTAATTTTTAAAAATGCACTTAAATTTATTATACTTGGTAGTGAAAAAGCAGAAAAATATTTATAGTTTCCATAAGTTAAGTCCCCATTAATTCTGATGAGTTTTTTTGCAGTGGCAAGTGAAAGGTGGGATAGGATTGGTAGATGGTCTGTAGGGTCTTTTGCTCCGACTGAGTGGTCCGCAAACGAAAACATTTTGAGAACCGTTGAGCTTGTGTACTCAATTTTCAGCATGCCACATTCTGCGATTTGGAAAAATGCAGAAATATTTCTCAGAAGTGCTGGCGATCTGCAAAAACTATTTGGATGCATATCTTGTGGTAATGCTGCTAGTCCATTTGAAACAGATGCAGAAATTTGTTGATTGCCTGGGCTGGGTTTTTAAAAGGTCATGTTTCTTGATCGTGTGTTGTTGTACTACCTTAGTTGCATTTTCATTGGTGCATTACATTTTATTGCTGATCAGGCTTTTTTAAAGCATTGTAAGAATTTTATTTTCATCTTTGGTTTTCACAGCTATTGATTTTGCAAGCGATTAAGATGAGGGTTCCTTTGGTGGTTTAAGTGGTCCCCCTAGATTTGTTGGAGGAAGAGGAGGTGGAAAGACGAGAAAGTCACTCGTGATTATAACTCGTGCTTTACGCGTGCTCTAATTACATACTCTGGAATTGGGAAGGCAGGTGGCAGATGATTTTTAACAGAGAGAAATGCAGAGTTTTTCAAATGGAAACAAAAGAATCCAGTTAAGTGTAGCATAGGTCCCAAAGCTGTCCACCACTGGGATTTTTCTCAAGTCATGTCTGGATCTGTTGCAGAGAAATTGATAGACATTGATTGTAATGATTAGTCAACAACTGTATTATCGTTGTGCCATGTGATGACTAGAATGGTATGTTAATGGATCATGGCTATTTATCATCTAGCAATTCCTATGTTCCTATAAGGACCTCCACTTACTGGTCTAGACAGTGTGTTCTGGGCACATCAGGAGATCTGTCATCAGCATTGTGCTTCATAAGAGAGGCTGCACCAAAGTCCTTAGACATACTTTCACCTTCATACTATCTGCATATCTTACCAACAACTCCATGTTTGAATCTATACAATCAGGATTCCACCCCTGCTAACGACAGTGAAACAACTCTAATCAAAGTCACAAGTGATATCCTGTAACTATGGCCATGGCGCTCTGTCACTCCATGTCCTTCTTGACTTCATGCAGCCTTTGACAGGGTTTACCTTGCCATCCTCCTCAAACGTCTCTCCTCTGTTATTCAGCTGAGAGGAACTGCCTTTGTTTGCTTCCACTTTTGCCCATGCAGTTGCAGTCAGAGCATCTCCAGCAAACGCTTCTCTTCCCCCTCCTGCAGTAGTAGTCAGCCTGCTTAACACCATCGAGTCCTGGGAAAACCAAAGCTTGCGGACGACACAAAGGTTGGTGGAGTTGCGGACAGTGATAAGGATTGTCAGAGGATACAGCAGATATAGATCGGTTGGAGACTTGGGCGGAGAAATGGCAGATGGAGTTTAATCCAGACAAATGTGAGGTAATGCATTTTGGAAGGTCTAATGCAGGAGGGAAGTATGCAGTAAATGGCAGAACCCTTAGGAGTATTGACAGGCAGAGAGATCTGGGCGTACAGGTCCACAGGTCACTGAAAGTGGCAACACATGTGGATAAGGTAGTCAAGAAGGCATACGGCATGCTTGCCTTCATCGGTCAGGCATAGAGTATAAAAATTGGCAAGTCATGCTGCAGCTGTACAGAACCTTAGTTAGGCCACACTTAGAATATTGCGTGAAATTCTGGTCGCCACACTACCAGAAGGACGTGGAGGCTTTGGAGAAGGTACAGAAGAGGTTCACCAGGATGTTGCCTGGTCTGGAGTGCATTAGCTATGAGGAGAGGTTGGATAAACTCGGATTGTTTTCACTGGAACGACGGAGGTGGAGAGGCGACATGATAGAGCTTTACAAAGCTTTGAGTGGCATGGATAGAGTGGATAGTCAGAAGCTTTTTCCCAGGGTGGAAGAGTCAGTTACTAGGGGACATAGGTTTAAGGTGAGAGGGGCAAAGTTTAGAGGGGATGTGCAAGGCAAGTTCTTTCCACAGAGGGTGGTGAGTGCCTGGAACCTGTTGCCGGGGGAGGTGGTGGAAGCAGGTACCATAGAGACGTTTAAGAGGCATCTTGACAAATACATGAATAGGATGGGAATAGAGGGATACGGACCCCGGAAGTGCAGAAGGTTTTAGTTTAGGCAGGCATCAAGATCGGCGCAGGCTTGGAGGGCCGAATGGCCTGTTCCTGTGCTGGACTGTTCTTTGTTCTTTCGTCTTCAGCACTACCATCAATTTAATCCTGCTCCCTAGCCACTGACTTAGGCTGCAGCCAACTGTTCACAACCTCATATCCTTTTTGACCCGAGCTGAATTTCCAACTCCATATCCTCTTTATCACAAAGACCACCTATTTTCACCTCCGTAACATTGCCAATTTCCATCCCCACTCAGCTAATTGCTGCTAAAACTCTCACCCATGTCTTTGTGAACTCCAGACTTGACGATTCCAGTGCTTTCCCATCCTCCTCTATGCTCCATAAATGTCAGCTCATCCAAATCTAGGCTGCCTGTAACCTAACATGCTCTAAATGCCACTTATCCACTGTGTGCTTGCTGACTTACATTGGCTCCTGGTCCTCCATGGCCTCACCCTTTCCTATATCTGCATCAGCTCTGCAATGCATTTTTCCAACTCTGGCCTCTTGTGTGCATTGCACACCCTGCCACCACACCTTCCACCCCCTCACCGGCCCACACACCCAAATCCCTTCACCCCCACTATTGACAGCCGTCGACGCCCTACGTTGTGGAGTTCATTCCCTAAACCTCTCTACCTCTCTCCTCATTTAAGATTCTCCTTAAAACCCTGCTGTTTGATCGAGATTTCAGTTACCTCTCCTTCAACCTGTCATCCATTTTTGTCTGATTCCGCTTTTGTGAAGCCTTGGGATGTTTTGCAACATTAAAGGTGCTATTTGGATGCAAGTCTCTCTTGTCATATAAAAGAGTCATGAAATATTTCCGAACCAGTACTCTATTTTCTAGAAGCCAGCACTAAAATCCACGCCATTTATATAATAGTTCCAGCACAGAAGGAGGTGATTCAGCCCATTGTGTTCATGCTGGCAAATCAAGCATAAAATACACACACCATTTCAGTCAGATTTATACGTATCTCCAGTGCATTTAAACTGTTTGTTAATAAATCATGAAATCAGCTAATTTACAGATATGTAATATTGAAGCAAGCAAGCAAATTAAAAGCATGCATTGTGTTACCATAGTGTTAAGGATTGTTTAAAAATTTCAGATCTGTTTTCAGATATTTTGTCAAACTCAGTGGCGGTGTTAACAATCTGAGCATCTTACATTCAGGAGCATGTAATAATAAGACCCCTTTGTGATATGCTTTTCACATATGCCCTCATATGTGCTTCTCCAACCTTTTCAGTCGTGGACTGAAAAACAATTGCTGAGACAAAGCAAAACATTAATTGTTGAGTGGGGATGGAAATGAGCCAAGTAACAGGTGAAGCAAATTCCATCCAAAAAAGGGGAAAAAATTATAAACCACATGTCCTGTCCTTTTTATTTATTTATTTAGAGATACAGCACTGAAACAGGCCCTTCGGCCTACCGAGTCTGTGCCGACCAACAACCACCCATTTAAGCTAATCCTACATTAACCCCATATTCTCTACCACATCCCCACCATTCTCCTACCACCTACCTACACTAGGGGCAATTTACAATGGCCAATTTACCTATCAACCTCCAAGTCTTTGGCTGTGGGAGGAAACCGGAACACCCGGCGGAAACGCATGCAGACACAGGGAGAACTTGCAAACTCCGCACAGGTAATACCCAGAACTGAACCCAGGTCGCTGGAGCTGTGAGGCTGCGGTGCTAACCACTGCGCCACTGTGCCGCCCTGACTCACTTGTTTTTGGGCATTACTTTTACAGGCACCTTCTAACTGCAAGCTGTGGGTTTACATATTCTTTTGTTTATTAATTGTAGTTTTGTCCATTTCTTTTCCATCCACACGGCTAGTGGAAAGGCTACAACTCCATTTCTGATCAGTCATTCACTAACAGACCAATCAATAAAACTGGCAATCTTTCTCCCTCCTTCCTTCCCTGAGTTTCAGGTTTATAGAAAATGAATATGCCCTGCTAATATCATAGTCATAAACATCACCAGGTCAAACCTCCCTCCAATCACCTTACCCAAGCCCTGAACCACCACCTCTCAAGTTTCTTTTTCATCTGGGACTGACTGGATTGCTGTACAGAGAGCTGGCATGGACCCCTTCCATGCTGTAATGACTCTGACTCTATCTCCACATGCCCCCTCCCCCCAGGCCCTATCTGCTCATCTCTATATTCCATCTCTTGCTCGCGACTCCATTCCCACTAAACTGGTGATCAGCCAATTTCCCTTCCTGTCCTACTTTGTGAAGGTTCCTTCTTTTATTCCTTTAAAAACTGCTGTCGTTGCCTCCTGAAAAACACACACTATTATCCCATCTCCAACCAGTTTCCTTTACAAGTTGCCTCCAAATCTGGGCCAGTTGGTGGTGGTCGATAAGTTGAGATCAGGATGCGGAATATGTGGTCAGTCAGAAGCTAGATTGGTTCAGCAGATAAAAATCGTGGGGAATAAGGAAAATAAAATTAGGGCTTGGTTGTGGTTGGGGGGGTGTTGGTGGGGGGCCGGGGGGGTGGCGCAGAGATTAAGACCAGGAGCTGGACATAGTTAGTATTGAGAAGGGGAATTCAGGAGAGAGACACTGGGACTGGGAAAGGGGTCAGGAGACTGAGATTGGGATTGGCAGGTATCAGGAGAGTGGGACTGGGGAGGCAGACAGGCAGTGGGAAGATTGGGGCTCAGGCAAGGGGGAGATGTTATTTTACATGTTCATGTGATGTGGGCATTGCTGGTTAGGCCAGCATTTATTGCCCATCCCTAATTGCCCTTGAGAAGGTGAGCTGCCTTCTTGAACCGCTGCAGTCCTTGGGGTCTAGGTACACCCACAGTGCTGTTAGGAAGCAAGTTTCAGCGTTTTGACCCAGCAACAGTGAAGGAACAACAATATAGTTCCAAATCAGGATGGTGTGTGACTTAGAGGGGACTTGCAGGTGGTGGTGTTCCCTTGCATCTGCTGCCCTTGTCCTTCAAGTGATCACAGGTTTGGGAGGTGCTGTCGAAACCTCCTTGGTGAGTTGCTGCAGTGCATCTTGTAGATGGTACACACTGCTGCCACTGTGCGTCGATGGTGGAGGGAGTGAATGTTGAAGGTGGTGGATGGGGTGCCAATTAAGCGGGCTGCTTTATCCCGGATGGTGTCAAGCTTCTTGAGTGTTGTTGAAGCTGCACCCATCCAGGGAAGTGGAGAATATTCCATCACACTCCTGACTTGTGCCTTGTAGATGGTGGACAGGCACTGGAGATAGGAGGTGAGTTACTCGCCGCAGAATTCCTATCCTCTGACCTGCTCTTGTAGCCACAGCATTTATGTGGCTACTCCAGTTCAATTTCTGATCAATGGTAACCCCCAGGATGTTGATAGTGGGGGATTCAGCAATGGTAATGCCATTGAATGCCAAGGGAAGATGGTTATATTCTCCCTTGTTTGAGATGGTCATTGCCTGGCACTTGTGTGGCACGAATCTTACTTGCCATGTATCAGCCCAGGCCTGGATGTTGTCCAGGTCTTGCTGCATCTGGACACTGGCTACTTCAGTATCTGAGGAGTTGCGAATGGTACTGAACATTGTACAATCATCAGCAAACATCCCCACTTCTGACCTTATGACGGAGGGAAGGTCATTGATGAAGCAGCTGAAGATGGTTGGGCCTGGGATAGTACCCTGAGGAACTCCTGCAGTGAGGTCCTGGAGCTGAGATGATTGGCCTCCAACAACCACAACCACCTTCCTTTGTGTTAGGTATGACTCCAGCCAGCAGAGAGTTTTCCCCCTGATTCCCATTGACTCCAGTTTTGTTCGGGCTCCTTGATGCCATACTTGGTCAAATGCTGCCTTGATGTCAAGGACAGTCACTCTCACCTCAGTAAAAGCAGTGACCAAATCTTACTGGATTTTTTTTCTCTTTCCTTTCTATCTCCCTTCTCTCTCTTTCTCAATCCAGTCTTCCCTTCCCTCTCTATTTCTGTGTGCCTGATTTGGTTCTAATTCACCTATTTTTAGTTGCTCCTGTTACTTTTCAATCTTTAATTTCATCGGTTAAGGAGGTCCCACCATTCACCAAAATTCTAGATATCCTGTTGTCTTTGCCATGCTGTTATCAGCTCAGATTCTTCTAGTAAGTTAGGGCACAAAATGTTTTCCAGCTGCAGAATGCAGGAACAATTCTAACTGCATATGCGGCGAGATGCCCCACTCCAGCAGCATCTGGCCAATTGTTTCCAATGGTGGGAAAATGGAGAACACAGGAATGGAGGCTGAGGATTTTCACTGCACTCAGGTGCAACACACACCTATTTTACACCCAAAAATGGGTGAATTGCGTGCCAATTTCTATCCCCACTGTGTACAGATAACATGTGGTAAATATGGCTCACATCAAGTGGCAGATTATCAAATCGGGTCCACCATGTAAATTGAGTTTGACACCCCTTTTTTAGAAAATAGATATACAATGTTATAAAGAAAAATACAAGCTTTATTTTCAAGATTCGAAACAAAACAGTTGAACTGAGATCGCAAATAGAAATAAGTAAGTATGATCTGATAGCCAATACAGAGACATGGCTGCAGGATGACATAGATTGGGACCTGAATACTGAAGGGTACATGACATTTAGGAAGGACAGGAAGCTAGGAAAAGGTGGAGGGGTAGCTCTGTTAATTAATGATGGTATTAATACCTTAGAGAGGGATGACCTAAGTTCAGGAAACCAGGATGTAGAAGCAGTTTGGGTAGAGATGAGAAATCATAAAGGCAAGAAGTGACTTGTGGGAGTGGTGTACAGGCCACGTAACATTAACCACACTGTAGGACGGGGTATAAAGGAAGAAATGATGGCAACTTGTCAGAAAGATACGGCGATAATTATGGGGGATTTTAACCTACATATCGACTGGAAAAATCAGATGGGCAGAGTTAGCCTAGATGAGGAGTACAAAGAATGCTTTTAGGATAATTTCTTGGAACATTACGTTCTGGAGCCAACCAAAGAGCAGGCTATACTAGACCTGGTATTGTGCAACAAAATAGGATTAATTAATGACCTGATAGTTAAGGTGCCCCTAGGTAGCAGCGATCATAATAAGATTGAAATTTACCTTCAGTTTGAGGGAGAGAAGAGTAGAATATTAAAATTTAATAAGGGCAGTTATGAGGGCATGAAAGCAGAGCTAGCTAAAGTGAACTGGAAAATTAGGTTAAGGGTTAGGTCAAGAGAGATGCAGTGGCAGACATTTAACGGGATATTTCAGAATACACAGAATAGATGCATTTCAGTGGTTATCTGTGGTTAACTAAAATAGTTAAAGATAGTAACAAACTTAAAGAAAAAGCATATAATTGTGCAAAGATGGGTGGCAGGTCAGAAGATTGGACAGATTATAAAAAACAGCAAAGAATGACTAAAAGATTGATAAGGAAGGTAAAATTAGAGTATGAGAGAAAGTTAGCTAGAAATATAAAGACAGATAGTAAGAATTTCTATAGACATCTAAAAAAGAAGAGTTAACAAAGTGAGTGTTGGTCCTATAGAAAGTGAGTCTGGAGAATTAATAATGGATAATAAGGAGATGGCAGATGAAGTGAACAGATATTTTGCATCGGTTGTCACTGTTCAGGATACAAGTAACATCCTAGAATTAGCTGTAAGTCAGGAAATGGAGGGGAGGGAGGAACTCAAGAAAATTACAATCACCCAGAAAGTGGTACTGAACAAATTGTTGGAGCTGCGGGCTGACAAGTCCCCGGGTCCTGCTGGACTTCAGCCTAAGGTCTTGAAAGAAATGGCTAGTGAGATAGTTGATGCGTTAGTTTTAATTTTCCAAAAGTTCCTAGATTTGGGTTAGATTGGAAAATAGCGAATGTAACTCCTTTATTCAAAAAGGGAGGGAGTCAGAAAGCAGAAAACTACAGGTCTTAGGCAAAATGTTAGAAGCTATTATTAAAGACGTTATAGCAAGGTACTGAGAAAAATCCAAGGTAATCAGGCAGAGTCAACATGGTTTTGTGAAAGGAAAGTCATGTTTAACCAATTTATTGGGGTTCTTTGAGGGAGTTACATGTGCTGTGGATAAAGGAGAACTGGTGGATGTATTGTACTTAGATTTCCAGAAGGCATTTGATAAGGTGCCACATCAAAGGTTATTGCAGAAAATAAAAGCTCATGGTGCAGGGGTAACATATTGGCATGGATAGAAGATTGGCTAGCTAACAGGAAACAGAGAGTAGGCATAAATGGGTCATTTTCTGTTTGTCAAGATGTAACGAGTGGTGTGCCACAGGGATCTGTGTTGGGACCTCAACTTTTTACAATTTATATAAATGACTTAGATAAAGGGACCAAAGGTGTGGTTGCTAAGTTTGCTGATGACAAAAAGATAGATAGGAAAGTAAGCTATGAAGAGGACATAAAGAGGGATATAGATAGGTTAAGTGATAGGCAAAGATCTGGCAAATGGAGTATAATGTGGAAAAATATGAAAGTGTCCATTTTGGCAGGAAGAATAAAAAAGAAGCATATTTTCTAAATGGTGAGAGATTGCAGAGCTCTGAGATGCAGAGGGATCTGGGTGTCCTAGTGCATGAATCGCAAAAGGTTAGTATGCAGGTACAGCACGTAATTAGGAAAGCTAATAGAATGTTATCGTTTATCGTGAGGGGAATTAAATACAAAAGTAGGGAGGTTATGCTTCAGCTATACAGGGCATTGGTGAGACCAAATCTGGAGTACTGTGTACAGTATTCGTCTCCTTATTTAAGGAAGGATGTAAATGCGTTGGAGGCAGCTCAGAGAAGGTTTACTAGACTAATAGCTGGAATGGGCAGGCTGTCTTATGAGGAAAGATTGGACAAGCTAAGCTTGTATCTGCTGAAATTTAGAAGAGTAAGAGGCGACTTGATTGAAACATATAAGATCCTGAGGGGTCTTGACAGGGTGGATGTGGAAAGGATCTTTCCCCTTGTTGGAGAATCTCGAAATAGGGGTCACTGTTTAAAAGCAAGGGGTCGCCCATTTAAGACAGAGATCAGGAGAAATTTTTTCTCTGAGGGTCTTTGGAACTCTCTTCCTCAAAAGGCGGTGGAAGCAGAGTCTTTGAATATTTTTAAGGAAAGGGAAGATAGATTTTTGATAAGCAAGGGGGTGAAAGGTTATTGGGGGTAGGTGGAAATGTGGAATAATCAGTTCAGCCATGAACTTATTGAATGGCGGAGCAGGCTCGAGGGGCCGAGTGGCCAACTCCTGCTCCTAATTCGTATGTTCATAGGACTTAAGATCATTGTTTATGATGGAGTTGCCTTAGTAAGAGATTAAAGTACATTAACAGTTACTTTTTTTTCTTTTTACAACAGATAAAGTTGGAGTTGGACACCAGGTGATTACAGGCCCTACCACAGAGGTGTTTCCTTACAACAGGTGCACAAAAATAGAGCTTCTTAAAATATACCGTGAAACTTAAGTGCTTGTCTAACATTTTTGACATTTTTCAAGACAAATTGAAAGCCATGAAAATTAAATGAGTTATGTTCATAACCTAAGCACTCAGATGTCTCCCTTTTTCAAGTTTTACACACCACATGTTATTTTTCAAACTGAGTGGACAGGTATTCTGTTCTAAGGGCACAGCGAAAACTTTTTGTAGCTCTTAGATATTACATGGCCGCAGCCTCTGCGGTAAACTTCTGCTTTAGCTTTCCCTCCTTCCATTGCAGGAATTTCAGGCATCCAGCAGCAGAGATTGTAGGTTTGTGTGGGGATCACACCTTTTTGCAGTAGCGCATTAAAACATAATAAGCATGCCACTCCACCTATGATAGGCGGAATTAAGTCAGAACAAAAGATCATCTGTTAAGGAGTTGAATGATATCAGTTATTACAAACTAATTTTTTACTAAAAAAAAGTTTTGCAGGAAGTTGTGTGTTCACAGAATCAAACTTCCAGTAAATGTAAACTGTAAACAAATTCAACATTTCTTTTCAAGTTTACTGATAAGGAGGGGTGAAATTCAACTCGGCATTTAAACAAACCAAATGACTGCTGATTTCAAAAGTTCTTCAAACTTAGCAAAATTTTGGACTGAACTGACAAACCATTTAAAAAAAAAGTTCAACCAACTAGACATTCCCACTTGAAAAGCACACTTCAATCCTTATTTTCTTCTGTAGCTTCAAAGACCTTTTAAAATTTAATCTTAAAACCCTACTGTTTTGTAAGTGATCACATTTTAGAACATTACATTACAGCGCAGTACAGGCCCTTCGGCCCTCGATGTTGCGCCGACCTGTGAAACCATCTGACCTACACTATTCCATTTTCATCCATATGTCTATCCAATGACCACTTAAATGCCCTTAAAGTTGGCGAATCTACTACTGCTGCAGGCAGGGCGTTCCACGCCCTTACTACTCTCTGAGTAAAGAAACGTACCTCTCACATCTGTCCTATATCTATCACCCCTCAACTTGAAGCTATGTCCCCTCGTGTTTGCCATCACCATCCAAGGAAAAAGACGCTCACTATCCACCCTATCTAACCCTCTGATTATCTTATATGTCTCTATTAAGTCACCTCTCCTCCTCCTTCTCTCCAACGAAAACAACCTCAAGTCCCTCAGCCTTTCCTCGTAAGACCTTCCCTCCATACCAGGCAACATCCTAGTAAATCTCCTCTGCACCCTTTCCATAGCTTCCACATCCTTCCTATAATGCGGTGACCAGAACTGCACGCAATACTCCAGGTGCGGTCTCACCAGAGTTTTGTACAGCTGCAGCATGACCTCGTGGCTCCGAAACTCGATCCCCCTACTCATAAAAGCTAACACACCATATGCCTTCTTAACAGCCCTATTAACCTGGGTAGCAACTTTCAGGGATTTATGTACCTGGACACCAAGATCTCTCTGTTCATCTACACTACCAAGAATCTTCCCATTAGCCCAGTACTCTGCATTCCTGTTACTCCTTCCAAAGTGAATCACCTCACACTTTTCCGCATTAAACTCCATTTGCCATCTCTCAGCCCAGCTCTGCAGCCTATCTATGTCCCTCTGTACCTTACAACATCCTTCGGCACTATCCACAACTCCACCGACCTTTGTATCATCCGCAAATTTACTAACCCACCTTTCTACACCCTCTTCCAGGTCATTTATAAAAATGACAAACAGCAGTGGCCCCAAAACAGATCCTTGCGGTACACCACTAGTAACTAACATTGATGCATCAAAATTTATAATCCAGAAGCAACATCCAGCAGTCAGTTTTCCACCAAGCCAGAAATTAATATTGATCCGCTGAAACCATGTCCAGCATCAATATTCCAATCAGCACTGAAACTCTGGGTTAATTCTAAACAGAAAAAATAAAGTATTCTGGTCAACAACATTCCATGATCCTGCTGAACAGAGACAATAACAAACACAGGGGACAAAGAACAAAACAGTGCAGCACAGGAACAGGCCATTCGGCCCGCCAAGCCTGTGCCGATCTTGATGCCTGTCTAAACTAAAACCTTCTGCACTTCTGTGGTCCGTATCTCTCTACACCCATCCTATTCATGTATTTGTCAAGATGCCTCTTAAACGTCGCTATCGTACCTGCTTCCACCACCTCCCCCAGCAGAAAGTTCCAGGCACTCACCACCCTCTGTGGAAAGAACTTGCCTCGCACATCCCCTCTAAACTTTGCCCCTTGCACCTTAAATCTATGTCCCCCAGTAACTGACTCTTCCACCCTGGGAAAAAGCTTCTGACTATCCACTCTATCCATGCCACTCAAAGCTTTGTAAAGCTCTATCATGTCGCCCCTCCACCTCCGTCGTTCCAGTGAAAACAATCTGAGTTTATCCAACCTCTCCTCAAAGCTAATACCCTCCAGACCAGGCAACATCCTGGTGAACCTCTTCTGTACCTTCTCCAAAGCCTCCACGTCCTTCTGGTAGTGTGGCGACCAGAATTGCACGCAATATTCTAAGTGTGACCAAACTAAAGTTCTGTACAGCTGCAGCATGACTTGCCAATTTTTATACTCTATGCCCGACCGATGAAGGCAAGCAAACCGTATGCCTTCTTGACTACCTTATCCACATGTGTTGCCACTTTCAGTGACAAGTGGACCTGTACGCCCAGATCTCTCTGCCTGTCAATACTCCTAAGGGTTCTGCCATTTACTGTATACTTCCCACCTGTATTAGATCTTCCAAAATGCATTACCTCACATTTGTCCGGATCAAACTTCATCTGCCATTTCTCCGCCCAAGTCTCCAACCGATCTATATCCTGCTGTATCCTCTGACAATCCTCATCACTATCCGCAACTCCAATAACCTTTGTGTCGTCCACAAACTTACTAATCAGACCAGCTACATTTTCCTACAAATCATTTATATATACTACAAACAGCAAAGGTCCCAGCACTGATCCCTGCGGAACAGCACAAGTCACAGCCCTCCATTCAGAAAAGCACCCTTCCACTGCTACCCTCTCCTCTGTCTTCTATGACTGAGCCAGTTTTGTATCCATCTTGCCAGCTCACCTCTGATCCTGTGTGATTTCACCTTTTGTACCAGTCTGCCATGAGGGACCTTGTCAAAGGCTTTACTGAAGTCCATATAGACAACATCCACTGCCCTTCCTTCATCAAGCATCCTCGTCACTTCCTCAAAACACTCGATCAAATTAGTGAGACACGACCTCCCCTTCACAAAGCCATGCTGTCTCTCGCTAATACATTCGTTTGTTTCCAAATGGGAGTAAATCCTGTCCCGAAGAATCCTCTCTAATAATTTCCCTACCACTGATGTCAGGCTCACTGGCCTGTAATTTCCTGGATTATCCTTGCTACCCTTCCTAAACAAAGGAACAACATTGGCTATTCTCCAGTCCTCTGGGACCTCACCTGTCGCCAATGAGGATACAAAGATTTCTGTCAAGGCCCCAGCAATTTCTTCCCTTGCCTCCCTCAGTATTCTGGGGTAGATCCCATCAGGCCCTGGGGACTTATCTACCTTAATGCTTTGCAGGACGCCCAACACCTCCTCCTTTTTGATAATGAGAAGACTGAGACTATCTACACTCCCTTCCCTGGGCTCATCATCCACCAAGTCCTTCTGTTTGGTGAATACTGATGCAAAGTACTCATTTATTACCTCCCCCATTTCCTCTGGCTCCACACATAGATTCCCTCCTCTGTCCTTGAGTGGGCCAACCCTTTCCCTGGTTACCCTCTTGCTCTTTATATACGTATAAAAAGCCTTGGGATTCTCCTTAATCCTGTTTGCCAATGACTTTTCGTGACCCCTTTTAGCCCTCATGATTCCTTGCTTAAGTTCCTTCCTACTTTCTTTATATTCCTCAAGGGCTTTGTCCATTCCCAGCCTTCTCGCCCTTACGAATGCTTCCTTTTTCTTTTTGACTAGGCTCACAATATCCCTCGTTATCCAAGGTTCCCGAAACTTGCCAAACTTATCCTTCATCCTCACAGGAACATGCCGGTCCTGGATTCTAATCAACTGACGTTTGAAAGACTCCCTCACGTCAGATGTTGGTTTACCCTCAAACAGACGCCCCCAATCTAAATTCTTCAGCTCCTGCCTAATATTGTTATAATTAGCCTTCTCCGAATTTAGCACCTTCACCCGAGGACTACTTTTATCCTTATCCACAAGTATTGAGAGGAGTTATCGGGAGGCAGTCACACCTCAGGTAAAAGAAGAAGGTAGATGGGTTACCGTCAGGGGAAGGAGAGGGAACCAGCAGGCAGTGCAGGGATCCCCTGTGGCCGTTTCCCTCAACAACAGGTATACCGTTTTGGATACTGTTGGGGGAGACGGCTTACCAGGGGTAGGCAATGGGATACAGGTCTCTGGCGCAGAGTCTGTCCCTGTTGCTCAGAAGGGAAGGGGTAAGAGGAGCAGAGCATTAGTCATTGGGGACTCCATAGTTAGGGGAACAGATAGGAGGTTTTGTGGGAACGAGAGAGACTCACGGTTGTTGTGTTGCCTCCCAGGTGCCAGGGTACGTGATGTCTCAGATCGTGTTTTTGGGATCCTCAAGGGGGAGGGGGAGCAGCCCCAAGTCGTGGTACACATAGGCACCAACGACATAGGTAGGAAGACAGATGGGGATTTAAGGCAGAAATTCAGGGAGCTAGGGTGGAAGCTTAGAGCGAGAACAAACAGAGTTGTTATCTCTGGGTTGTTGCCCGTGCCACGTGCTAGCGAAGTGAGGAATAGGGAGAGAGAGGAGTTGAACACGTGGCTGCAGGGATGGTGTAGGAGGGAGGGTTTTGGTTTCCTGGATAATTGGGGCTCTTTCTGGGGTAGGTGGGACCTCTACAAACAGGATGGTCTTCACCTGAACCAGAGGGGTACCAATATCCTGGGGGGGAGATTTGCTAGTGCTCTTTGGGGGGTTTAAACTAATTCAGCAGGGGGATGGGAACCTAAATTGTAGTTCCAGTGTGCAGGATGTTGAGAGTAGTGAGGTCAGGGATAAGGTTATAAGGACACAAGAGGGCACTGGCAAGCAAGAGCTTGGTTTAAAATGTGTCTATTTCAACGCCAGGAGCATCCGGAATAAGGTGGGTGAGCTTGCAGCATGGGTTGGTACTGGGATCTCGATGTTGTGGCCATTTCAGAGACATGGACAGGAAATGGATGTTGTGGGTTCCGGGATTTAGATGTTTCACTAAGAACAGAGAAGATGGTAAAAGAGGGGGGGGGGGTGTGGCATTGTTAATCAAGGAAAGTATTACAGCGGCAGAAAGGACGTTTGAGGACTCGTCTACTGAGGTAGTCTGGGCCGAGGTTAGAAACAGGAGAGGAGAGGTCACCCTGTTGGGAGTTTTCTATAGACCTCCAAATAGTTCCAGAGATGTAGAGGAAAGGATAGCAAAGATGATTCTTGACAGGAGCGAGAGTAACAGGGTAGTGGTTATGGGGGACTTTAACTTTCCAAATATTGACTGGAAATACTATAGTTCGAGTACTTTAGATGGGTCTGTTTTTGTCCAGTGTGTGCAGGAGGGTTTTCTGACACAGTATGTAGACAGGCCAACCAGGGGCGATGCCACATTGGATTTGGTACTGGGTAATGAACCCGGCCAGGTGTTAGATTTAGAAGTTGGTGAGCACTTTGGTGATAGTGATCACAATTCGGTTAGGTTTACCTTAGCGATGGGCAGGGACAGGCATATACAGCAGGGCAAGAATTATAGCTGGGGGAAAGGAAATTATGATGCGATTAGGCAAGATTTAGGATGCGTAGGATGGGGAAGGAAACTGCAGGGGATGGGCACATTCAAAATGTGGAGCTTATTCAAGGAGCACCTACTGCGTGTCCTTGATAAGTATGTACCTGTCAGGCAGGGAGGAAGTTGTCGAGCGAGGGAGCTGTGGTTTACTAAAGAAGTTGAAGAGCTTGTCAAGAGGAAGAAGAAGGCTTATGTTAGGATGAGACGTGAAGGCTCAGTTAGGGCGCTTGAGAGTTACAAGCTAGCCAGGAAGGATCTAAAGGGAGAGATAAGAAGAGCAAGGAGAGGACACGAGAAGTCATTGGCGGATAGGATCAAGGAAAACCCTAACGCTTTCTATAGGTATATCAGGAATAAAAGAATGACTAGAGATAGGTTAGGGCCAATCAAGGATAGTAGTGGGAAGTTGTGTGTGGAATCGGAGGAGATAGGGGAAGTGTTAAATGAATATTTTTCGTCAGTATTTACAGTGGAGAAAGAAAATGTTGTCGAGGAGAATACTGAGATACAGATTACTAGGCTAGATGGGATTGAGGTTCACAAGGAGGAGGTGTTAGCAATTTTGGAAAGTGTGAAAATAGATAAGTCCCCTGGGCCAGATGGGATTTATCCTAGGATTCTCTGGGAAGCCAGGGAGGAGATTGCAGAGCCTTTGTCCTTGATTTTTATGTCGTCATTGTCGACAGGAATAGTGCCGGAAGACTGGAGGATAGCAAATGTTGTCCCCTTGTTCAAGAAGGGGAGTAGAGACAGCCCTGGTAATTATAGACCTGTGAGCCTTACTTCGGTTGTGGGTAAAATGTTGGAAAAGGTGATAAGAGATAGGATTTATAATCATCTTGAAAAGAATAAGTTCATTAGCGATAGTCAGCACGGTTTTGTGAAGGGTAGGTCGTGCCTCACAAACCTTATTGAGTTTTTTGACAAGGTGACCAAACAGGTGGATGAGGGTAAAGCCGTGGATGTGGTCTATATGGATTTCAGTAAGGCGTTTGATAAAGTTCCCCATGGTAGGCTATTGCAGAAAATACAGAAGTATGTGATTGAAGGTGAATTAGTGCTTTGGATCAGAAATTGACTAGCTGAAAGAAGACAGAGGGTGGTGGTTGATGGTAAATGTTCATCCTGGAGTATAATTTCTAGTGGTGTACCGCAAGGATCTGTTTTGGGGCCACTGCTGTTTGTCATTTTTATAAATGACCTGGATGAGGGTGTAGAAGGGTGGGTTAGTAAATTTGCGGATGACACGAAGGTCGGTGGAGTTGTGGATAGTGCCGAAGGATGTTGTAGGTTACAGAGGGACATAGATAGGCTGCAGAGCTGGGCTGAGAGATGGCAAATGGAGTTTAATGCGGAAAAGTGTGAGGTGATTCACTTCGGAAGGAGTAACAGGATTGCAGAATACTGGGCTAATGGGAAGATTCTTGGTAGTGTAGATGAGCAGAGAGATCTTGGTGTCCAGGTACATAAATCCCTGAAAGTTGCCACCCAGGTTAATAGAGCTGTTAAGAAGGCATATGGTGTGTTAGCTTTTATTAGTAGGGCGATCGAGTTTAGGAGCCACGAGGTCATGCTGCAGCTGGACAGAACTCTGGTGCGGCCGCACCTGGAGTATTGCGTGCAGTTCTGGTCACCGCATTATAGGAAGGATGTGGAAGCTTTGGAAAAGGTGTAGAGGAGATTTACTAGGATGTTGCCTGGTATGGAGGGAAGGTCTTACGAGGAAAGGCTGAGAGACTTGAGGTTGTTTTCGTTAGAGAGAAGGAGGAGAAGAGGTGACTTAATAGAGACATATAAGATAATCAGAGGGTTGGACAGGGTGGATAGTGAGAGCCTTTTTCCTCGGATGGTGATGGCAAACACGAGGGGACATAGCTTCAAGTTGAGGGGTGATAGATATAGGACAGATGTCAGAGGTAGTTTCTTTACACAGAGTAGTAGGGGCGTGGAACGCCCTGCCTGCAACAGTAGTAGACTCGCCAACTTTAAGGGCATTTAAGTGGTCATTGGATAGACATATGGATGAAAATGGAATAGTGTAGGTCAGATGGTTTCACAGGTCGGCGCAACATCGAGGGCTGAAGGGCCTGTACTGCGCTGTATGTTCTATGTTCTATGTACCTTAAAACTTACGGAATTATGGTCACTGTTGCCGAAATGCTCCCTTATTGAGACTTCGACCACTTGGCTGGGCTTAGTCCCCAATACCAGGTCCAGTACGGCCCCTTCCCTAGTTGGACTATCTACATATTGTTTCAAGAAGCCCTTCTGGATGCTCCTTAGAAATTCTGCCCCATCCAAGCCCCTAGTAGTAAGTGAGTCCCAGTCAATATTGGGGAAGTTAAAATCACCCACCACTACAACCCTGTTAATTCTACATCTTTCCAAAATCTGTCTACATATCTGCTCTTCTACCTCCCACTGGCTGTTGAGAGGCTTGTAGTAAACCCCGAACATCGTGACTGCACTCTTCCTATTCCTGAGCTCCACCCATATTGCCTTGCTGCATGACCCCTCCGAGGTGTCCTCCCGCAGTACAGCTGTGATATTCTCCTTAACCAGTAATGCAACTCCCCCACCCCTTTTACATCCCCCTCTATCCCGCCTGAAGCTTCTAAACCCTGGAACATTTAGCTGCCAATCCTGTCCTTCCCTCAACCAAGTCTCTGTAATAGCAACAACATCATAGTTCCAAGTACTAATCCAAGCTCTAAGTTCATCTGCCTTACCTGTTATACTTCTCGCATTGAAACAAATGCACTTCAGACCTCCAGTCCCGCTGTGCTCAGCGACATCTCCCTGCCTGCTCTTCCTCTTAGTCTTACTGGCTTTATTTACTAGTTCCCCCTCAGTTATTTCACCTGGTGTCCTACTGCTCTGGTTCCCACCCCCCTGCCACACTAGTATAAACCCTCCCGAGTGACGCTAACAAACCTCGCAACCAGGATATTTGTGCCCCTCCAGTTTAGATGCAACCCGTCCTTCTTGTACAGGTCCCACCTGTCCTGGAAGAGATCACAATGATCCAGATATCTGAAACCCTCCCTCCTACACCAGCTGTTCAACCACATGTTTAGCTGCACTATCTTCCTATTTCTAGCCTCACTGGCACGTGGCACAGGGAGTAATCCTGAGATTACAACCCTGGAGGTCCTGTCTTTTAACTTTCTACCTAACTCCCTGAACTCCCCCTGCAGGACCTCGTCACTCTTCCTGCCTATGTCATTAGTACCGATGTGTACTACAACCTCTGGCTGTTCACATTCCCCCTTCAGTACTGCTAACCTGTCCCAATACAACAGTCACAAATTTCAGTTACTTGCTGTCAGAAGAGGAAGCATCCCAATTCTCATCCCATTGAACCATCTTCGACACCTTCAGGTTTCTTTTAAATATGCCCAATTTGTTTTTTTATTGTGGATGTCTATAAAAAGAAGCTCAAGAGAACATTATCAATGGTTTGGTTGAGTGAACCGAAAAGTGGCAAATGGAATTCAATCCAGAGAAGTGTGAGGTGATGTATTTGGGGAGGGCAAACAAAGCGAGGGAATACACAAAAAAAGGGAAGATATTGAGAGGGGTAGAAGAAGTGAGAGACCTTGGAGTGCAGGTCCCTGAAGGTGGCAGGACAGGTAGGTAGAGTGGTGAAGAAGGCATATGGAATGCTTTCCTTTATTGGCCGAGGTATAGAATACAAAAGCAGGGATGTGATGCTGGAACTGTAGAAAACACTGGTTAGGCCACAGCTGGAGTATTGTGCACAGTTCTGCTCACCACTTTACAGGAAGGACATAATTGCTCTGGAGAGAGTATAGAAGAGATTTACAAGAATGTTGCCAGGGCTGAAAGTAGCAGCTATGAGGAAAGATTGGATAGGCTAGGGTTGTTTTCCCTGGAACAGAGGAGGCTGAGTGAGACTTAATTGAGGTGCACAAAATTGTGAGGGGCCTGGATAGAGTAGACAGGTTGCAAGTTTCTACATTATCACACACACCGGAAGTTCAATCTTACAAACTATGGACTAACTCTGAAGAGTTATGAAAAACTGTGTCGTTAAAAAATGAACCTTTATTTTAAAAAGTAACAATGGTCCAAAATGGCCACTGAAAGAAAAGGGGCTGGCCTTTGTGTATTCAAACTGTCTAACAAAGATAAATCTTCAAAGCCAAGAGGTGTCAATTATACGCCATCCTAAAACATTCCAATATTGAATGTCTTCCTCTGAAACAAAGAAGGTGTGAAGTAGGCTCGTCCTGGGCCATTGTGCGATCACCATGGGGAAGAGATGAGAACGTTTCCAACCAGGAGGTGAGAAGCAATACAGCTTTACCTTAAAGACAGTCTGAAGCCAGAGAGAGAGAGAAGCAACATCCAGCAGCCAGTTTTCCACCAAGCGAGAAGGCACGTACCCTTCTGTAGAATCCTACATCTACATTAGGCAGCAGTGAACTAGAAGGGACGCACCGTCTTTAACCGAACTTTCAAGGAAGAGAAATCTACAATCATTTCAGGCCTGTACCCATCGAGAATTTGATTTCCAAGAGAATTCAACAGGTTTATTGTGACCTCCCCCCCACCCCGCCCAACTGAAAGTCACCTTTTTTTCCCTCTCTATGTGCCTGGATGTGGTTGCGACAATTTCGGGATAAGGCGATAAGGGTCAATAAACAATTGATTTTCTGTTTTTTAAAACCTACAAGAAAGCCTGTTTATTTGAAAAATAAAACACCAAGGGGGTAAACCCTAATAACAAAACACTTGATGCGGTCAAGTTGAACAGTAAGAACCACCCATATCGCACCACATGGCCATAATAGCATGTTATTACTGAAATGCGTATGTATGGACCAGGCACGTCAGCTATCCATAAAATGTTAAAGAAAATACCAGATATCCAACTGTAAATGGATTGTGCAGGAATGAGTGGTTTATATTCCTTTGTTACAGATTAATAGCATTCCCAAGACCAATCTGCAGGAAATATCTAATCAACATTTATAATTCATGGATTCATGTCATCATGCAGCACAGGATGCCATTTGGCCTCTCATGTCTGTGCCAGCTCTTTCAAAATGCTATCCATTTAGTCCTACTTTCCAGTTCTTTCCCCATAACTCTGTAAATTTCTCCTCTTGAAGTATAAATCCAGCTCCTTTTTGAAAATTACTATTGAATCTGCTTCCATTACCCTATCAAGTAGTACAGTCCAGATCATAACACTTCACAGAATCGTTACAGCGCAGGAGGCCATACAGCCCATCGTGTCCACACCAGCTCTCTGAAAGAGCAACTCCTTCAGTTCCATTCCCCTGCCTTCCCACCATAACACTGCACATTCTTCCTTTTCATATAACTGTCTAGTTCCCTTTTGAATGCTTCAAATGAACCTGTCTCTACCATGTTCTCAGGCAACGCATTCCAGACCTTAACCACTCTCTGCGTGAAAAAGTTTTTCTTCATGTCACTTTTGCTTCTCTTACCAAATATTTTAAATCTGTGCCCTTTCATTCTCGATCCTTTCACAAATAGCAACAGTTTCTCTCTATCTACTCTGTCCAGACCCCTCATGATTTTGAATACCTCTATCAAATTACCTCTCAGCTTTCTCTTCTCCAAGGAAAACAGTCCTAATTTCTCCAATCTATCTTCAAAACTGAAATTCCTCATCCCTGGAACCATTCTCATGAATCTTTTCTGTATTCTCTTCACTGCACTCATGTCTTTCCTCAGGTGTGGTGCCCAGAACTGGACGCAATACTCCAGCTGAGGGCGAACTAGTGTCTTATACAAGTTCAACATAACTTGCTTGCTCTTGTACTTTATGCCCCTATTAATAAAGCCCAGGATACTGTATGCTTTATTAACCGCTCTCTCAACCTGTTCTGCCACCTTCAATGACTTGTGCGCATATACACCTCGGTCCCTCTGCACCTGCACCCCCTTTAGAATTGTACTCTTTATTCTATATTGTCTCTCCATGTTCTTACTACCTAAATGAATTACTTCACATTTCTCTGCAATGAACTTCATCAGCCACCTGTCTGTCCATTCCACCAACTTGTCTATGTCCTTTTGAAGTGCTACACCATCCTCCTCACAGTTGACAATGCTTCCAAGTTTCATATTATCTGCAAACCTTGAAATTGTGCCCTGTATACCAAGTTTTAGGTCATTAATATATATCAGGAAAAGCAAGGGTCCCAACACTGATTCCCAAGGAACTCCACTACAAACCTAAAATAAAAGTAAAATACTGCGGATACTGGAAATCTGAAATAAATACAAGAAACTCTGGAAATACTCGTCTGGCAGCATCTGTGGAGAGAGAAGCAGAGTTAACGTTTCAGGTTAGTGACCATCTTCAGAACTGGAGTTTTTTGAACAAGGGTGTAGCATTTGCAATTCTCCAGTCCTCTGGCGCCACTCACGAGTCTAAGGAAGACTGAAAAATTATGGCCAGTGCCTCTGCAATTTCCACCCTCACTTCACTCAGTATCCTTGGATACATCTCATCTGGCCCTGGTCCTTTATCCACTTTAAGGACATACAGCCTATCTAATACTTACTGTTTATCAATTTTCAACCTAGTGTCTGACTTACCTCCTCTTTCATCATTCCCTGGGTTGCATCTTCTTCCTTGGTAAAGACAGATGCAAGGCATTCATTTAATATTTCAGCTATGCCCTCTGCCTCCATGTGTAAATACCCTTTCTGGTCCCTAATTGCCCCCACTCTTCCTTTTACCACCCTTTTACTATTTATTTGCCTATAGAATACTTTGGGATTTCCTTTAATGTGAGCTGTCAGTCTCTTTTCATGCTCTCTCTTTGCTTCTCTTATTTGCTTTTTCACTTCCCCTCTGGAACTTCTTTTTTCAGCCTGGTTCTCAATAGTATTTTCTACCTGGCATCTGTCATAAGCACACTTTTTCTTCTTTATCTTAAACTCTACCTCTTTTGTCATCCAGGGAGCTCTGGATTTGTTTGCTCTACTTTTCCCCTTCGAGGGATCATACCTTGACTGTGCTCGAACTATCTCTTCTTTGAAGGTAGCCCATTGTTCATCTACCGGTTTTCCTGCCAGCTTTTGGCTCCAATTTATTCGCCCCAGCTCCATTCTTACCCCATTGAAGTTGGCCTTCCCCCAGTTAATTATTCTTACTCTGGATTGTTCTTTGTCCTTTTCCATAGTCAGCCTAAACCTTATGATACAATGATCACTATCTCCTAAATGCTCTCCTACTGATCCACTTGGCCCACCGCATTCCAAGAACCAGGTCTAGCTGTGCCTCCTTTCTCGTTGGACTAGCAACATACTGTTGTAGAGAATGTTCCTTGACACACTCTAAGAACTCTTGCCCCTCACTGGCCTTTGCACTACTATTATCCCAGTCTATGTTTGGATAATTAAAGTTCCCCATTATAACTACCCTATAATTTTTGCACCTGTCTGTAATTTCTTAGATTCTTTTCCTCATTTCCCCTCTGAATTTTTGCCACTTAAATTTTAAAAGTGAGATAGGAAGAGTTCAGGGCCGGCATGTTCCTGTTAGATGGAAGGGCAAGGCTGGCAAGTTTAGGGAACCTTGGTTGACGAGGGATATTGAGGGTCTGGTCAGGACAAAGGAGACATATGTCAGGTATAGGCACCTGGGTTTGAGCGAGTCCCTCGAGGAGTATAAGGGATGTAGGAGTGCACTTAAGATGGAAATTAGGAGGGCGAAATGAGGCCATGAGATTTCCCTGGCAGATAAGATAAAGGAGAATCCTAAAAGATTCTATAAGTATATTAAGAGTAAAAGGGTAGCTAGGGAGAGAGTAGGTCCCCTTAAGGATCAGTGTGGCATTCTATGTGTGGAGCCACAGGAAATGGGCGAGGTCTGAAATGAATATTTCTCATCCGTATTTACCGTGGAGAAGGTCATGGAAGCTAGTGAGTTCAAGGGAGGGAACAGCAATATCCTGGAGCATATCAACATTACAAAGGAGGAGGTGTTGGAGGTTTTGAAGCGCATTAAAGTGGATAAATCCCCAGGGCCTGACCAGGTGTATCCTAGGATGCTATGGGAAGCAAGGGAGGAGATTGCTGGGGCCCTGGCAGAGATTTTTGTATCATCGTTAGCCACGGGTGAGGTACCGGAAGACTGGAGGATAGCTAATGTTGTGTCTTTATTTAAGAAGGGCAGCAGGGATAAGCCAGGGAACGACAGGCTGGTGAGCCTTATATCAGTGGTGGGTAAGTTATTTGAAGGGATTCTGAGAGACAGGATCTATATGCATTTGGAAAGGCAAGGTCTGATTAGGGATAGTCAGCATAGCTTTGTGCGTGGGAAATCATGTCTGACGAATTTGATGGAGTTTTTTGAGGAGGTGACCAAGAGGATTGATGAGGGCAGGGCGATGGACGTTGTCTACATGGACTTTAGCAAGGCTTTTGACAAGGTCCCGCATGGTAGGCTGATCCAGAAGGTTTGAACACATGGGATCCAGGGTGAGCTAGCCAATTGGAGACAAAATTGGCTTGGTGATAGGAGGCACAGAGTGGTAGTGGAGGGTTATTTTGCAGATTGGAGGCCAGTGGTGTGCGGCAGGGATCGGTGCTGGGCCCTCTGTTGTTTGTCATATATATTAATGACTTGGATGTGAATGTAGGAGGCATGATTAGTAGGTTTGCAGATGACACCAAAATTGGTGGTATAGTGGACAGTGAAGAAGGTTGTCTAAGGTTACAGCAGGATATAGAGCAACTGGGAAAGTGGGCAAGGGATTGGCAAATGGAATTTAATGCAGACAGGTGCGAAGTGATGCATTTTGGGAAGTTAAACAGGGCAGGACATATACAGTGAAAGGCAGTGCCCTGGGGAGTGTTGTTGAGCAGAGAGACCTTGGGTTGCAAGTACATAGTTCCCTGAAAGTGGCAACACAGATAGACAGGGTGGTGAAGAAGGCATATGGCATGCTTGCCTTCATCGGCCAAGGCACTGAGTACAAGGGCTGGGACGTCATGTTACAGTTATACATAACGTTGGTGAGGCCGCATTTGGAGTACTGTGTGCAGTTCTGGTCGCCGCACGACAGGAAAGATGTGATTAAGCTAGAGAGGGTGCAGAAAAGATTCACAAGGGTGTTGCCTGGTTTGGAGGGCTTGAGTTATAAAGAGAGATTGGATTAGCTGGGTCTGTTTTCCCTGGAGTAAAGGAGGCTGAGAGGGGACATGATAGAGGTATATAAAATTATGAGAGGCACAGGCCGAAGGGCCTGTTTCAGTGCTGTATCTCTCTATGACTCTGTGACTCTATGCATAGATAGGGTAGATAGCCAGAGTCTGTTTCCCATGGTAGGGATGACTAAAACTAGAGGGCATATATTTAAGGTGAGAGGGAGGAGGTTTAAAGGGGATCAAAGGGGTGAATTTTTCACACAAAGAATTGTGGGTATCTGGAATGAGCTGCCTGAGGAGGTGGTGAAGGCAGGAACAGTAACGACATTTAAGAGGCATCTGGACAGGTACTTGAATGAGCAAGGCATAGAGGGATATGGAATTAATGCAGGCAGGTGGGATTAGTATAGATAGGAATTATGGTTGGCATGGACACGGTGGGCCGAAGGGCCTGTTTCTATGCTGTACAACTTTACGACTCTATGACTCTAAATCTGTATCCTCTGGTTACAAACCCGACTGCCAAACATCTTCTCCCTGTCAATTCTAACAAAACTCTTTTTTATTTTGAACACCTATTAAATGTCGCTTAACCTTCTCTGGAGAACAATTCCAGTCTCTCCATATAACTGAAGACCCTCATCCCTGGTACCATTCTGGTAAATCCCCTCTGCAACCTCTTCTAATGTTGGCTGCCCAGTATTAAACACAATACCCCTGCTGAGGGCTAACCAGTCATTTATAAAAGTTTACCATAACTTCCTTGCTTTCATACTGTCTGCCTGTTTATTAGGCCCAGGATCCTTTATGCATTTTTTTTTAAAACAGTCTTATCAACAAAGATTTGTGTATGTGAACCCCCAGGTCTCTGTTACTGCATCTCCTTCAACTTTGTATAATTTAATTTATATTGTCTTGCTTTATTTTTCCTACCAAAATGCATAATTTCACACATTCTGCATGACATTTCATCTGCTATGAGACTGTCCATATCCAAATTATATATCACCTGCAAACTTTGAAACTATACCCCAAATTCCAAGTTCAAGTCATTAATATATATCAAAAAGAACAATGTTCCTAGTACCAACCCCTGGGGAATTACATTGCCATACTTTCTTCTAGTTTGATAAACAACCATTCACCACTATGTTCCACTATCTGTTTCTTACCCAATTTCATATCCATGCTGTTACTGTCCATTTAATCCCATGGGCTTCAATTTTGCTAACAAGCCTATTACTTGTGATTTTTATCAAGCACCTTTTGAAAGTCCATATACACATGAACTGCACTTCCTTCATCACCGGTCTCCTTTATTTCCTGGATTATGGTTTCTCGATGTTTCCCCACCATCGATGTTAGTCTGACTAGCCTGCAGTTACCCGATTTATTGATCTCCCCCTTTTTGAATTGATGTGTAAAATTTGCAATCTTCCCGTCCTCTGAGATCACTCCCATATCTAAGGAGTGTTGAAAGGCGTTGACCATTTCCATCCGAACTTCCCTCAGCAACCTCAGATGCATCACTTCTAACCTCTGACACTTGAATTCACATTTAGCTCACAACAGGATGAGGAGTGGAGTCGATGATTAACCAGCTACGCATCTCCACTGGCCCCTGCATCAGCCTCTGATGGCTCATTGACTCCTGCACAATTCTCCGATTCCACTGGATGACCTCCAATGCCCACTGATACCTTGTCCTACCCATATAAATGCTTCTACCCATATTCATGGCTACCTGCTGAACTTACCATCTCATGGCTTTTCTATTCCTGTGGTTTTGATCAGACAAGGGCATCTCTGATCACTTCATTGTATCCCTCACCACTGGCCTCCCAACACTATTTCTTCTGCAGCCATCCGAGAAAAAAACTCTCCCCCAATGGCTGGCTGCATAGCATTTGGCCTGTCATTTACCATGATACTTTGCACCTGTCGATCTGCTCAACCACTCCCTCACCTTCGATGCCCTTGTTCCCTGCAAAACCTTTATTCTCCCCCATTATTCTCTTTAGGTACTAGCCCCTCCCTTTTAAAACCGTCATCACCCCCTCCTGAACAATCTACCTGTCAACCTTTATCCTTGCAAACTACCAGCTCATCTCCAACATTCCTTTCCTTTCAGTCTTTGACTGTTTAGTCTCCTAAATTCTTGTCCATGTTTCCTGTAACTCCACAGCACTGAGAGACAGTAACAAATATCAATGATGTTCTCTTTGACAGTTTCTATGGTGCATTATCCCTCATCAACTTTGCTGCTGCCTTTGACACAATTGAACACATTATTTAACGCCTCTCCTCTGTTATCCAACTCAATGGAACTGCCCATCCTGATTCCACTCTCAATACCCATCAATCGTAGCTGGAGCTTCACCAGCAATAACCCCTCTAACCAACCCACACTGTTACCTCTGGAGTTTCCCAAAGATCTTTCCTTCATCACCTTGCCTGTTCATCAACATTGTCACAAAAACGTATGAGGTCGAATGATTATTTTTAATCCACGGGTTGGAAACCTGAATATTAAACTGGTGGAAACGAACCACTCAAACCTTGCAAGCTTCGAACTCTGCCTGCTGACCATGAGCACCGAGGCGTATTCCTTGCTGTAGACTGTAGTGTTCAGTCGATTGATCTGTGTTTGATCATATTAGTCTGTTCACCAATTGATGCTCACAGTGCTTAATTAATTAAGCCTGAGGAGAGAGCTACTGGAAAGATATCGCAATTTTTTGTTTGGATTGCTAAGAAGTACAGTAATGTTACAGACACGTGGTAAGGGGTGTGGGTGAGATCAGTGTTCATGGTTTGCAGAATATTACTGAGTCTTCTTGGGAGGAAAAGTCTTTTTAAAAGGTGCAGGCATGGTTGTTTGTAGTCTTGAACTTGCAGAGATGTTGTAGAGTTCTAGTGGTTATAACTCAACCCAAAGCTGGTGATGTGTATCTTGTTACCTTCACAGATGGACAGCCTCAGAGTCACTTTGTGATGTCTCTGTGTAGTCGTGGTTCATGTTCAGCACTTGCCTGGCAGGGTGTCTTGCACAGTCCCTGGCTGGACAGGCTTTCTGTGGTGAGAATAGAAAGTGCTGGAAATACTCAACAGGTCTGGCAGCATCTGAGGAGAGAGAAACAGAGTTAACGTTTCAGGTCAGTGACCTTTCATCAGAACTGGCAAAGGTTAGAAATGTAACAGTCTTTGAGCAAGTGAAAGGGAGGAAGAACAAGAGGAAAGGTCTGTGATAAGGCGGAGGGGGGAGAGAGTAAATGACAGATGTCATGAACAGAATGGAAATGAAGTGCTAAATAGTTGTAGTAAAAGACAAAGCATTTGTCCAGTGAACGTGCTGATGGCAGAATAATGAACAGCTCAGTCTGAAGGCAAAAACATGAAAAACAAGTTTAAGACTAGCACATGGTTCAAAAATAAATGATAAATTAAAATATTTTTAAAAATAAATACATCAAAAATAATGGGGGGCTTTGTCTGAAATTGTTGAACTCAATATTGAGTCCAGAAGGCAGTAGAGTGCCTAATTGGAAGATGAGGTGCTGTTCCTCGAGCTTGCGTTGAGGTTCAGTGGAACACTGCAGCAGGCCGAGGACAGAAATGTGCGTCTGAGAGTAGGGTGGTGAATTGAAATGACAAGCAACCAGAAGTTCAGGGCCATGCTTGCATAGCGAGTGGAGGTATTCCACAAAGCAGTCACCCAATCTGCATTTGGTCTCTCCAATGTAGAGGAGACCACCTTGTGTGCAGCGAATACAGTGTACTGAATTGAAAGAAGTACAAGTAAATCACTGCTTCACCTGGAAGGAGTATTTGGGGCCTTGGATAGTGAGGAGAGAGGAGGTAAAAGGAGAGGTATTACTCCTCCTGCAATTGCATGTAAAGGTGCCGTGGGAAGGAGATGGGTGATGGAGGATTGGACCAGGGAGTCGTAGATGGAACGGCCCGCCCAGCTCAAACAGCCCTCCTTGCCGCTTGCCTTACCCGTGGTGAAGTCAGCAACATATATGCGTGGTGACGTCGTCAAGCACATGCGTAGATTGATCCTGGCAAGTATGGCGAGCGGCGAGGGTGCATTCAAGCAGCGAGCGGAACTGGAGGGGGTAAGTGGAAAGAGCGGCAAAGGATAGCCAATGGTGAATGCGGAGGGGGACGGAGGAGGGTGGGGGACCGAGCAGCGATGGGGATCAGCGAGCCAGCGGAAATAGGTGCTTTGGGGGTGAATAGAAGCGGCTATAGTGGGAGAGTGTTTGCTTGCTCTTTGTGCCAAATTGAACGGTGCCATCTTTATTACTGGCAGCTGCCTGAGACATTTCAGACAGTGATGTTTGTCATTTGCAGATGCTTGAATTGTGCGCCACCTAGTGGTGTTGTCAGCAAATGGGTTCTTGAAAGAATTTGCAGATTAACATGCATTCCTTTTGCTTCTTTACATCTTTGATCAACCAGAAAATAAATTTTGGGTAACATGCCAACTCAGTGTTAATTGTAATGCAAATGTATTGTTTAAGAACAACAGAAGCAAAGATACTTGTTTAGATGAGATTGAAATGCTTTCCTGAGTGAATTGATCTTGACACTAATGTTTTCCATGTAACTATATATCCAAGGGTAGGTGAAGGCTAACATGAAATATAAATGTTATATTTCAGTAGGTAACAGTGCCAAAACTTCACTTCATATTCTATGGTGATCCATGAAACTACTTACTTTTAGAAACTAAGGTAAAAGAATTAGATTTAGAACAACAGCAATTGCACTTTTAATGCCAGTTATGTATGTGGGTCTTCATGCATCCACAAGATATCCGGGAGGAGGACACATGCATGAAGTGTTGGAAGATTGTGTGACTCGAGCAGAAAAGTGCTGTGCTTGAGCTCCTGTTGTTCACATCCACACCATACAGAAGGAGAAAAGGCTGGTGGAATAGAATTCCAGGAAGTCATAGAGTCACTTACAGTACAGAAGGAGGTCATTTGGCCCATCGAGTCCATGCCAGCATTTCACAGAACTATGCTGTTGGTCCCACTCCCAGGCTCGATCCCCTAGCCCTGCAAGTCTATTTCTCCCAGGTGATCATCCAACTGGCACCTTTGCTCTTTGTAGTATATATAAATGATTTGGAGGAAAATGTAGCTGGTCTGATTAGTAAGTTTGCGGATGACACAAAGGTTGGTGGAGTTGCAGACAGTGATAAGGATTGTCAGAGGATACAACAGGATATAGATCGGTTGGAGACTTGGGCGGAGAAATGGCAGATGGAGTTTAATCCAGACAAATGTGAGGTAATGCATTTTGGAAGATCTAATGCAGGTGGGAAGTATACAGTAAATGGCAGAACCCTTAGGAGTATTGACAGGCAGAGAGATCTGGGCATACAGGTTCACAGGTCACTGAAAGTGGCAACGCAGGTGGATAAGGTAGTCAAGAAGGCATACGGCATGCTTGCCTTCATCGGTCGGGGCATAGAGTATAAAAATTGGCAAGTCATGCTGCAGTTGTACAGAACTTTAGTTAGGCCACACTTGGAATATTGCGTGCAATTCTGGTCGCCACGCTACCAGAAGGATGTGGAGGCTTTGGAGAGGGTACAGAAGAGGTTTACCAAGATGTTGCCTGGTCTGGAGGGTATTAGCTATGAGGAGAGGTTGGATAAACTCAGATTATTTTCACTGAAACGACGGAGGTGGAGGAGCGACCTGATGGAGGTTTACAAAGTTATGAATGGCATGGACAGAGTGGATAGTCAGAAGCTTTTTCCCAGGGTGGAAGAATCAGTTACTAGGGAACATAGGTTTAAGGTGCGAGGGGCAAAGTTTAGAGGGGATGTGTGAGGCAAGTTTTTTATACAGAATTTGGTGAGTGCCTGGAACTTGCTGCCGGTGGAGGTGGTGGAAGCTGGTACGATAGCGACGTTTAAGAGGCATCTTGACAAATACATGAATAGGATGGGAATAAAGGGATACAGACCCCGGAAGTGCAGAAGGTTTTAGTTTAGACAGGCATCAAGATCGGCGCAGGCTTGGAGGGCTGAATGGCCTGTTCCTGTGCTGTACTGTTCTTTGTTCTTTGTTCCGCTTGAAGTTACTGATCTTCTCCGCTTCCACCACCCTTGTGGGCAGCGAGTTCCAGGTCATTACCACCTGCTGTGTAAAACAGTGCTTTCTCACATTCCCCCTGCATCTTTTGCTCAAACCCTTCAATCTGCGTCCTCTCGTCCTTGTACCATTTGTGAATGGGAACAGCTTTTCCTTGTCTAACTTATCTAAGCCATCATAATCTTGGTCACCAAAAAGGCAGAGAGGAGTCAGGAGGAGGAAAACTGGGTGACCACTCCTAGTGCAGGAAGGAAAATTGTCCAATCATTATTCAGTGGTGCACTTGTGATGAGGACAAGATCAGACGTACAGGGGAGAGTAACCACAAACAATGCCATGGCACCGTCAGCAACTGCTTACCCGGGGGACAAGAAGAGGAAAATAGGCAAGTTGTAGTGGTGGGACATTCAGTTATTCAAGGCTGGTTCACCAAGGTGCTATACAAATTTAACATAACATACGGGGAATCAGAAACTTACAGCACAGAAGGTGGTGATTCGGCCTATCGTGCCTGTGCTGGTTCTTTGAAAGAGCCGTTGTACTTAGTCTCACATGCCCGCTTTTTGTCTGTAACTCTGTCAGTTTCTTATGCTCAAGTAACTGTTCAGCTCCCTTTTAAAATTATTTATGGAATCAGCTTCTGCCACCTTTTCATGTTGAGTGTTCCAGAACCCGACAACTCTGAGTGAAAAAAAATCTCATCTCCCCTCTAGATCTTTTACCAGTGATTTTGAATCTCTGACCTTTGGTTATTGACCCACTCTCCAGAGAGAATGTTTTCTCTCTCTCTCTGCTCTATCAAAACCTCTCATCATCTTAAAAACCTTGATTATGTCTCCTTTTAACCTTCTCTGTTCCAAGGTGAACACTCCTAACTTTTCCAATCCTCTCCTCATAACTGAATCTCTCATTCCTGGAAACATCCTGGTAATCCTCCTCTGGACCCTTTCTAAGGCCTTTACATCTTTCCTGAGGTGTGGTGCCCAGAATTATCCACAATACTCCAGCTGCATAACCAGCATGATCTCTTTCTGTTCTATTCCTCGATTTATAAACCCAAGTAACACATATGTTTTTTTAACCACTATATGAACTTGAAGAATTTGTGTAGGTGATCACCAAGGTCTCTCTGCTCATCTCCACTTTTCAAAATTGTGTTATTTATAGTATAGAATATACAGCATAGAAACAGGCCATTTGGCAAAACCAGTCCATGCTTCATTCGAGTCTCCTTCCATCCTTCCTTCATCTAACTCGATCAGAATTACTCTCTAGAGGGTGGTTGGAATTTGGAACACACTGCCTGAAGAGGTGGTGGAGGCAGGAACCCTCACAACACTTAAGAAGTATTTAGATGAGCACTTGAAAAGCCATAGCATACAAGGCTATGGGCCAAGTGCAGGAATATGGGATTACAATATTTGGGTGCTTGATGGCCAGCACAGACACAATGGGCAGAAGAGCCTGTTTCTGTTCTGTATAACTCTATGACTCTAGTCCCTTCTCTCCCAGATGCTTATCTAGCTTCCCATTAAATGCATCTACACGATTCGCCTCAACTACTCCCTGCAGTAGCAAGTTCCACATTCTCACCACCCGCTCTGGGTAAAGAACTTTTTTCTGAATTCCCTGTTTGATTTCTTGGTGACATTATTATATTGATGGACTGCAGTTTTGCTTCCTGTGTCACAGGTTGGGCAGGTTAGACAACGGCAGATTACAGCCATTAATGTGTGGCTTGAGAGATGGTGCAGGAGGGAGGGTGTCAGATTCCTGGGATGGAAAGGCAGTTCTGGAAAAGTGGGAATCTGTACAAGAGGGACAGATCAGTTGAACTGGAGGGTTACCAATGTACTGACAGAAACAGTAAATAAGACAATGGGGGTAGATTTAAAATTGTATGGTGGAGGCAGGGGGAGGGGAGGGAAAGGCCGAACAGAATTTACTGAAAGAATAGTTAGGAAAGAAGAAGTCATAACGACACAGAAGAAGGCCATTTGGCCCATCGAGTCCATGCCAGCTCTCCACAGAGCTATGCAGTTAGTCCTACTCCCTGGCTCAATACCCGTAACCCTGCAACTCTATTTCTCCCAGGTGGCCATCCAACTTCCTCTTCAAGTCATTGATTATCTTGCTTCCGCCACCCTTGTGGGCAGTGAGTTCCAGGTCATTACCACCTGTTGTGTAAAAAAGTGCTTCCTCATATTCCCCCTGTATCCCTTGCCCAAAACTTTCAATCTGTATCCCCAAGAGCTTCTACCATTTATTAATGGGAACAGTTTTTCCTTGTCTAATTTATCTAAGCCTGTCATAATTTTGTACACTTCCATTAAATCTCCCCTCAATCTCCTTTTGCAACCTAACCTTGTAACTAAGGGTTACACAATGGGCACAGTGGCGCAGTGGTTAGCACTGCAGCCTCACAGCTCCAGGGACCCGGGTTCGATTCTGGGTACTGCCTATGTGGAGTTTGCAAGTTCTCCCTGTGTCTGCGTGCGTTTTCTCCGGGTGCTCCGGTTTCCTCCCACAAGCCAAAAGACTTGCAGGTTGGTCGGTAAATTGGCCATTATAAATTGTCACTAGTATAGGTAGGTGGTAGGGAAATATAGGGACAGGTGGGGATGTTTGGTAGGAATATGGGATTAGTGTAGGATTAGTATAAATGGGTGGTTGATGGTCGGCACAGACTCGGTGGGCCGAAGGGCCTGTTTCAGTGCTGTATCTCTAATCTAATCTAAAGTCCTCCATCTCTGGAACCATTCTGGTAAATCTCTTCTGCACCCTCTCAAGGGCCCTTATATCCTTCCTGACCTGTGAAGTACTGATATTAAAGGATAATCTGAATTAATCCTCTATGAAATCAAGGAGTACGAGGATTAAAATGTAAGAGCTTGAATTTAGGAAGGAAATAGATGTTGCAGGGGTGACTGAAAGCTGGTTAAAACCAAATGATGATTGGTGAATTAGGAAGATAAGGCAATAGGTGGGTTAGCATTATTTGTTAGAAACGTACTGGTTACAACAAAGTTGGATGCTGGAAGTGGTACTGAGTCTCTCTGGGTAGAATTAAGGAACCATAAAGGGAAAGGGTTAGTAATAGGAATATGCTAAAGGCCAACATGAGGCTGATGCAATATTGACTTGACGATAAAATGATTCTCAAGTTTTCAGTAGTAATCTTGGAGATTTCAGTTTTCTTCATATTAACTGGTTTGCCCAAGGGGTCAATGTGCATGTGAGCAGGAATTTACTGAAACTCTCAGGGATTTGTTTTGAAAACAAGAGACCAATGAGACATAATGCAATATTGATGGCTTACTAACAAGGTTGTGAAAGGCTTAGGGAGAAAAATGCAGGATACATTTGTGGAGGTGGCTCCACAAATATCCCCGTCCTCAATGATGGGCGAACCCAGCACATCAGAGCAAAAGATAAGGCTGAAGCATTTGCAACAATCTTCAGCCAGAAATGCCGAGCCGATGATCCATCTCGGCCTCCTCCTGAAGTCCCCAATATCACAGATGCCAGACTTCAACCAATTCGATTTATTCCGTGTGATATCAAGAAACGACTGAATACACTAGATACTGCAAAGGCTGTGAGCCCTGACAATATTCCGGCAATAGTACTGAAGACCTGTGCTCCAGAATTTTCCGCGCCACTAGCCAAGCTGTTCCTGTACAGTTACAACACTGGCATCTATCCGACAATGTGAAAAATTGCTCAGGTATGTCCAGCCCCGACAAACAATTTTTTCTGCAGCACCTGTGGAAGAGTCTGTCACTCTAATATTGGCCTTTATAGCCACTCCAGGCGCTGCTCCACAAACCACTGACCACCTCCAGGCGCTTACCCATTGTCTCTCGAGACAAGGAGGCCAAAGAAGAAGATGTCCTGTACACAAAAAACAGGACAAATCCAGCCCAGCCAATTACTGCCCCATCAGTCTACTCTCAATCATCAGCAAAGTGATGGAAGATTTCATCGACAGTGCGATCAAGCGGCACTTGCTTAGCAATGCCCTGCTCAGTGACACTCAGTTTGGGTTTCGTCAGGACCACTCAGATCCTGACCTCATTACAGCCTTGGTTCAAACATGGACAAAAGAGCTGAACTCAAGAGGTGAGAGTGACTGCCCCTGACATCAGGGCAGCATTTGACCAAGTTTGGCATCAACGAGCCCTAGCAAAACTGGTGTTAATGGGAATCGGAGGGAAAACTCTCCGCTGGTTGGAGTTATACCTAGCGCAAAGGAAGATGGTTGTGGTTGTTGGAGGTCAATCATCTGAGCTCCAGGACATCATTGCAGGAGTTCCTCAGGGTAGTGTCCTAGGCCCAAATCTCTTCAGCTCTTCATCAATCATCTTTCCTTTCATCACAAGGTCAGAAGTGGGGATGTTTGCTGATGATTGCACAATGTTCAGCACCATTTGTGACTCCTCAGATACTGAAGCAGTCTATGTAGAAATGCAGCAATACCTGGACACCAGGCTTGGGCTGATAACTGACAAATAACATTTACGCTACACAAGTGCCAGGCAATGACCATCTCCAACAAGAGAGAATCTAACCATCTCCCCTTGACATTCAATGGCATTACCATCGCTGAATCCCCCACTATCCACATCCTAGGGGCTACCATTGACCAGAAACTGAGCTGGAGTAGCCATATAGATACTATGGTTACAACAGCAGGTCAGAGGCTAGGAATTCTGCAGCGTGTAACTCACCTCGTGACTCCCCAAAGCCTGTCCACCATTGACCAGGCACAAGTCAGGATGGAATACTCTCCACTTGCCTGTTTGGGTACAGCTCCAACAACACTTAAGAAGCTTGACGCCATCCAGGACAAAGCAGCTGACTTGATTGGCACCCCATCGACAAACATTCACTCCATTCACCACCGACGCACAGTGGCAGCAGTGTGTACCTTTTGCAAGATGCACTGCAGCAATGCACCAAGGCTTCTTAAACAGCACCTTCCAAACCTGGGACTCTAACACTAGAAGGACAAGGGCAGCAGATGCATGGGAACACCACCACCTGCAAGTTCCCCTTCAAGTCACACACCATCCTGACTTGGAACTATATCGCCGTTCCTTCACTGTCGCTGGGCCAAAATCCTGGAACTCCCTAACAGCACTGTGGGTGTACCTACCCTACATAGACTGCAGCGGTTCAAGAAAGCAGCTCACCACCACCTTCTCAAAGGCAATTAGAGATGGGCGATAAATGCTGGCCTAGCCTCCATCCCATAAACAAATTTTTTTTTTTTTAAATTTGGAATGCTCAAGAACCAAACAGGATAGTGAAATCGATAAAGATATATATCTATAATGATGAATGCCAGGAAACTGATAAGGGCTGCAAAGAGGGATCACAACGAAAAATATCTGGAAACATGAAGCAGAACAGCATGTCAGGAATAAACAAAGGGTGGAAAGACTGGTTGGTCCACTAAAAACTGACAATGAGGCAGTGATGTTTGAAGTTAGAGAAATTGTGTGTTCACAAAAGAAATGGAGGAGAAATGCCAGAATTGGAGATACAGTTCAAAGACAAATAAGGAGGTTGTTGAAACCTAAGTTCAATAGGTCAGTAATGCTCCTGGCTGATGACTTTGATCCCAGGTTCCTGAAAAAATTGGCTGAAATGATTGAGAGGCCTATTATAGATATTTTTCAAAACTCACTGGACTCAGGTCAAATCTTGAGGGGCAGGAGCTAATGTGAGACAGCATAGTTTTACGAGTGGGAGATTATGCTTGACTAATTGGATTGCTTTGAGGAAATGACAGAGAGTAGATGTTATCTTTTTGGATTTCATTAAACCATGTTACACTGCTCTATATAAGGTTCAAATCCATCGATAGATAGGAATGCATTAAGCTGGATTCGCAAACAGTTGCTTGGTAGCAAAGCATGGTCATGTAACAACAGTAACTTATATTTCAAAAGTACCTTGAACATCATGGAACATTCCAAGGCACTTCACAGGAGCGTAATAAAACAAAATATGACACCAAGCCACATATGGAGATATTAGGTCAGATGACCAAAAGCTTGGACAATGAGATGGGTTTTAAGGAGAGTCTTAAAGGAAGAAAGCAAGGTGGCGAGGCGGAGAGGTGTAAGAAGGGTATTCCAGAGTTTGGGGCCTAGACAACTGAAATCCCATCCACTAATGATGGAGCAATTAAAATCGGGGATGTGCAACAGGCCAGAATTAGAGGAATGCAGATATCTTGGAGAAGGGGGCTATTGTGGGGCTGGAGCAAATTACTGAGATAGGGAGGCCATGGAGGGACTTGAAAACAAGGATGAGAATTTTAAAATCAAGACTTTGTTTGACTGAGAGCCAATGTACGTCAGCGAGCACAGAGGTGATAGGGAACAGGTCTTGGTGCAGGTTAGGACATGGGCAGCAGAGTTTTGGATGCACCTAAAGTTCATGGAGAGTAGAACGTGGGAGTTCTAGGCGTGCATGAGAATATTTAGGTCTCGAGGTAATGAAGGCATGAATGAAAGTTTCAGCAGCAGATGAGCTGAGACTGGAGTGAAGTTGGGCAATGTTAGAGTGGCAATAGGCGATCTCAGTGATGGCGCGAATATGAGGTCAGAAGCTCATCTTGGGGTCATATATTACAGCAAGGTAGCAAACAAACTGGTTCAGCCTCAGGCTGTTGCCAGGGAGAGGGATGGAGGCAGTAGCTAGAGAATGGAGTTTTGGAGCAGGGACCGAAAACAATGGCTTGAGTCTTCCCAGTATTTAATTGGAGGTAACTTCTGTTCATCCACGAGGTGGATGTTGAATAAGCAGTATGATAATTTAGCAACATTTGAGTAGTTGAGAGAGTTGGTGGTGAGGTAGGGCTGAGTGTTGGCAGTGTACATGTGAAAACTAACACTGTGCTTTCAGATGATGTCGCCAAGGGAAGAGAAAGCATTGCAGTTGATATTCTGGCTATGATTAGAATGGAACCAAGCAAGAGCTAGACAATGGTGGAGAGGCGTTGCAGGAGGATGGTGTGGTCAACTATGTCAAAAGCTGCAGACAGGTCGAGAAGGATGAGGGGGGAAAGTTTACCTTTATCACAGTCACATAGGGTGTCATTTGTGACTTTGATAAGAGCCACTTTGATACTGTGGCAGGAGGGGAAACCTGATTGGAGCGATTCAAACATGGAGATCCAAGAATGATAGGCACTACTTTGGGAAGCAACAACACATTCAGGGACTTTGGAGAGGGAAGGGAGGTTGGAAATTGGATGGTAGTTTGCAAGGATGGTGGAGTCAAGGGGTGATTTTTTGAGGAGGGGGTGATGATGACAGATTCAAAGGAGAGAGGGACAGAACCTAAAGAGAGTACCGTTTACTAATAGCGGCTAACATGGGGTCCAGGAGGGGAGGTTGGGGGATCAGCAGCTTAGTGGGAATCGGGTCCAGGGAGCAGGAGGTGAGTCTCATGGACAAAGTGAGCTGAGGGAGGGCACGAGGCAGATAGAGGAATTAGAGAAAGATGCGAGTTCAGGGCTAGGGCGGGGGGGGAGCTTTAGATGTATGGGCAGATATCTGGTTGGCAGCCAGTTTCCACTGGATGCCATAGGTGGGGGCTACTATTTATAATTTTTATAGATAATTTGGGGAGATATTATATCCAAATTAGCAAACAATATATAAGAACTGAAATAAAAACAGAAAATGCTGTAAATATTCAGCAGGTCAGGCAGCATCTGTAGAGAGAGAAACAGAGTTAAGATTTCAGGGCTGCGGCCTGTGTTCTGTTGAAATGTCATCGACCTGAAGCGTTAACTCTGTTTCTGTCTCCACAGATGCTGCCAGACCTGCTGAGTATTTCCAGCATTTTCTGTTTTTATTTCACTTTTCCAGCATCTGCAATATTTTGCTTTTATATAAGAACTGAAGTAGGCCATTCAGCCGCTCTAGCCTGTTCCATCATTCAATTAGATCATACCAATTAGAAGCAGTGGCAAATGATCGATATCAATGCGCACAAATTCAAAAGGATATTGACAAGCTTGATCGATGGACAAAGAAATGGCAGATGAAATCTCATACAGGAAAATGTATGGTTATGAGATCTGATAGGAGATTTGATGTAGATAATGTGCAAAATTGAAGTGCATTTCAGGTTTCAGAGAGGAGGAGACCTTTAGTGGCTAGGTCTCGAAAACCATGCAAAGAATCTTTCTGGGATGTTAAAAGCTAAACAGAATGTTGGGATGCCTGGCAGGGTTAGAGCATAAACACAGTGAGGTCATTTTAAAATTGTATTATGCGCTAGAAAAGCTACATCTGGAATAGTGCGCACAGCTTTGGTCTCCTCATTTAAAATAAAATTCCATTATTAGAGGGTACAGAGAAGAGCTACACAGTAGACCCAGAATTTAAGGGAATGACATGAGGAACGGTTGACTACCCTGAGTCTTGTTGGATGGGCTGTAATATAACAGATTGATATGGATTAAAAAAGCATTGTACATTAATTGGTGTAGAGAGAAAGAGACAGGGAGAATCTGAAATCCAAAGAATTTTGGTGCAATCACAGACAAGATATGGGATGAACGCGGATATGTTGATGTAATTAACTGTACTCCTGTAGCCAATATCTTCTTCTTAGGCAGTCCCTCAGGAACGAGGATGACTTTCTTCCACTCCAGGGTTGTGGGTCCTTAGGTGATTGCAAAATCCAATTCTGGATCTGCACACTCTGCCACAGGTGGGGCAGATGGTGTGCGATGAGGCGAGTGAATGGGATGCTCAAATTTCCAAAAGCTCCTTCGACTGCTTGCACTTCGTCGCTGCCTGGGCATGTCGATGTTGTTCGAACAGGCTGGCACCTTGGGCAAAAGATTCCCACAAATGAGTGGAAATGTCACATTTTTTCAGAGAGGCTTTAAGGACATCCTTGTAGTATTTCCTCTGCCCTCCTGGTAGCCTCTTGCCGTGACGGAGCTCGGAGTAGAAAGCTTGTTTGGGGAATCTTGTGTCAGGCATGCGGACCATGTGGCCCGCCCAGTGTATCTGACTAGCCATGACCAGTATCTCAATACTGGGGATGTTGGCCTGAGAGAGGACACTGATATTGGAGCGCCTGTCCTGCCATGAATTTGCAGGATCTTGCAGAGGCACCACTGGTGATACCTCTCCAGGGCTTTGAGATGTCTGCTGTACAGTGTCCATGTTTCCGACACATACAGGAGGGCAGGTAACACTGCGGCCCCGTAGACCATGAGCTTGGTGTCAGGTTTGAGTTCTTTGTCATCAAACACTCTTTTCCTCAAACGACCGAAGGCTGCGCTGGCACACTGGAGGTGATGCTGAGTTTCATCGTTGATTTCTGCCCTTGCTGAGAGGAGGCTCCCAAGGTATGAGAATTGATCCACATTGTCCATTGGTTCACTGTGGCTCTGGATAGTCAGGGGGCAGTGTTCTGCTGCAGGAGTAGGCTGGTAGAGGACCTTTGTCTTCCGGATGTTTAGCTTTGATACACCTCCGTGAATGCATCGACGCGGGTATGAATCGCAGAAAACTAGTATGCAGGTACTGCAGGCAATAAGGAAGGCAAATGGAATTTTGGCATTTATTGCGAAAGGAATAGAGTATAAAAGTAGGGAAATGTTGCTGCAACTGTACAAGGCATTAGTGAAACCGCACCTGGAGTATTGCGTACAATTTTGGTCCCCTTACTTGAGAAAGGATGTAGTTGCATTGGAGGCAGTTCAGAGGAGGTTTACTAGATTGATTCCAGAGATGAGGGGTTTGTCTTATGAAGAGAGATTAAGCAGTTTAGGCCTTTACTCTCTTGAGTTTAGAAGAATGAGAGGAGATCTAATTGAGGTATATAAGATGATCAGAGGGATTGACAAAGTAGACATAGAGAGAATGTTTCCTCTTGTGGGGCAATCTAGAACGAGAGGTCATAGTTTTAGGATAAGGGGTAGCAGATTTAAAACAGAGATGAGAAGAAATTACTTCTCTCAAAGAGTCGTGAATCTGTGGAATTCAAGGAGGAGATAGACAGATTTTTAAATTAGAAATGGGTTGAAGGGTTATGGAGAATGGGCAGGAAAGTGGAGTTGAGGCCAAGATGAGATCAGCCAAGATTGTATTGAATGGCGGCGGAGCAGGCTCGAGGGGCTGAATTGCCAACTCCTGCTCCTAGTTCTTACAGAAACATAGAAAATAGGAGCAGGAATAGGCCATTCAGCCCTTCGAGCCTGCTCCACCATTCATTATGATCATGACTCATCATCCAGCTCCGTAACCTGTTCCCGCTTTCGCTTCATATCCTTTGATCCCTTTTGCCCCAAGAGCTATATCTAACTCCTTCTTGAAAACATACAATGTTTTGGCCTCAACTGCTTTCTGTGGTAGCGAATTCCACAGGCTCTCTGGGTGAAGAAATTTCTCCTCATCTCAGTCCTGAAAGGTTTACCCCGTATCCTTAGACTATGACCCCTGGTTCTGGACTCTCCCACCATCGGGAACATCCTTCCTGCATCTACCCTGTCAAGTCCTGTTATAATTTTATAGGTTTCTATGAGATCCCTCCCTCACTCTTCTGAACTCCAGCGAATATAATCCTAACCGACTCAATCTCTCCTCATACGTCAGTCCCACCATCCCAGGAATCAGTCTGATAAACCTTCGCTGCACTCCCTCTATAGCAAGAACATCTTTCCTCAGATAAGGAGACCAAAACTACACACAATATTCCAGGTGTGGTCTCACCAAGGCCCTGTATAATTGCAGCAAGACACCCCTGCTCCTGTACTCGAATCCTTTCACTATGAAGGCCAACATACCATTTGCCTTTTTTACCGCCTGTTGCACCTTACCTTCAGCGACTGGTGTACGAGAACACCCAGGTCTCGCTGCATATTCCCCTCTCTCAGTTTATAGCCATTCAGATAATAATCTGCCTTCCTGTTTTTGCTACCAATGTGTATAACCTTACATTTATCCACATTATACTGCATCTGCCATGCATTTGCCCTCTCACTCAACTTGTCCATATCACCCTGAAGCCTCTCTGCATCCTCCTCACAACTTACCCTCCCACCCAGTTTTGTGTCATCTTCAAATTTGGAGATATTACATTTAGTTCCCTCATCTAAATCATTAATATATATTGTGAAAAGCTGGGGTCCTAGCACTGATGACTGCAGTACCCCACTAGTCACTGCCTGCAATTTGGAAAAAGACCCATTTATTCCTACTCTTTGTTTCCTGTCTGCCAACCAATTTTCTATCCATCGCAAGACACTAACCCCAATCCCATGTGCTTTAATTTTACACGCTAATCTCTTACGTGGGACTTTGTCGAAAGCCTTCTGAAAGTCCAAATAAACCACATCCACTGGCTCCCCCTCATCAACTCTACTAGTTACATCTTCGAATAATTCTAGTAGATTTGTCAAGCATTATTTCCCTTTCGTAAATCTATGCTGACTCTGCCCGATTCTACCACTCTTCTCTAAGTGCTCTGCTATAAAATCTTTGATAATGGACTCTAGAATTTTCCCCACTACCAACGCCAATCTGACTGGTCTATAATTCCTTGCTTTATCTCTACCTCCCTTTTTAAATAGTGGGGTTACATTAGCTACCCTCCAATCTGTAGGAACTGTTCCAGAGTCTATAGAATCTTGAAAAATGACCACCAATGCATCCACTATTTCTAGGGCCACTTCCTTAAGTACTCTGGGATGCAGACCATCAGGCCCTGGGGATTTAACCACCTTCAATCCTATCAAATTCCCCAACACCATTTCTCTACTAATACTGATTTCTTTCAGTTCCTCTCTCTCACTAAGCCCTGTGTTCCCCAATATTTCTGGTATGATATTTGTGTCCTCCTTTGTGAAGACAGAACCAAAGTATGCATTTAGTTGAATGGAATCCACATTGTGATTCCAGTAGGAGCTCTTCAGCAATGCAATTCAATTTGTTTCCACTGTGATGCAATAAGATCAAGAGTAAGACTTATGTAGCAAGAGAAATGGCTGTCAAAATGTTAACACAGTAATTACTGATCTCAGCAGTCTTTCACACCAATATTTAATTGGGTCTCATAGAGGGAGCGGAGTGGGACCTACCTGACCGACAGGGAGAGAGCAGGACTGACCCGACCCGAACTGACCAACAGGGAGAGAGCGGGACAGACCTGACCCGAACGACCGACAGGGAGAGAGCAGGACTGACCCGACCCGAACGACCGACAGGGAGAGAGCGGGACTGACCTGACCCGAACGACCGACAGGGAGAGAGCGGGACAGACCCGACCCGAACTGACCGACAGGGAGAGTACGTGACAGACCCGACCTGAACTGACCAACAGGGAGAGAGCGGGACAGACCTGACCCGAACGACCGACAGGGAGAGAGCGGGACTGACCTGACCCGAACGACCGACAGGGAGAGAGCGGGACAGACCTGACCCGAACGACCGACAGGGAGAGAGCGGGACAGACCTGACCCGAACGACCGACAGGGAGAGAGCGGGACAGACCTGACCCGAACGACCGACAGGGAGAGAGCGGGACAGACCTGACCCGAACGACCGACAGGGAGAGAGCGGGACAGACCTGACCCGAACGACCGACAGGGAGAGAGCGGGACTGACCCGAACGACCGACAGGGAGAGAGCGGGACAGACCCGACCCGAACCGACCGACAGGGAGAGAGCGGGACTGACCCGACCCGAACCGACCGACAGGGAGAGAGCGGGACTGACCCGAACGACCGACAGGGAGAGAGCGGGACAGACCTGACCCGAACTGACCGACAGGGAGAGAGTGGCACACACCTGACCCGAACTGACCGACAGGGAGAGAGCGGGACAGACCTGACCCGAACTGACCGACAGGGAGAGAGTGGCACACACCTGACCCGAACGACCGACAGGGAGAGAGCGGGACAGACCTGACCCGAACTGACCGACAGGGAGAGAGTGGCACACACCTGACCCGAACTGACCGACAGGGAGAGTACGTGACAGACCTGACCCGAACGACCGACAGGGAGAGAGCGGGACAGACCTGACCCGAACTGACCGACAGGGAGAGAGTGGCACACACCTGACCCGAACTGACCGACAGGGAGAGAGCGGGACAGACCTGACCCGAACTGACCGACAGGGAGAGAGTGGCACACACCTGACCCGAACGACCGACAGGGAGAGAGCGGGACAGACCTGACCCGAACTGACCGACAGGGAGAGAGTGGCACACACCTGACCCGAACGACCGACAGGGAGAGAGCGGGACAGACCTGACCCGAACTGACCGACAGGGAGAGAGTGGCACACACCTGACCCGAACTGACCGACAGGGAGAGAGCGGGACAGACCTGACCCGAACGACCGACAGGGAGAGAGTGGCACACACCCGACCCGAACTGACCGACAGGGAGAGAGTGGGACAGACCTGACCCGAACGACCGACAGGGAGAGAGTGGGACCGACCGACAGGGCGAGAGTGGGACCGACCGACAGGGCGAGAGTGGGACCGACCCGAGCCGAACCGACCGACAGGGAGAGAGTGGGACCGACCCGACCCGAACCGACCGGCAGGGCGAGAGTGGGACCGACCCGACCCGAACCGACCGGCAGGGCGAGAGTGGGACCGACCCGACCCGAACCGACCGGCAGGGCGAGAGTGGGACCGACCCGACCCGAACCGACCGGCAGGGCGAGAGTGGGACCGACCCGACCCGAACCGACCGGCAGGGCGAGAGTGGGACTGACCGACAGGGCGAGAGTGGGACCGACCTGACCCGAACCGACCGGCAGGGCGAGAGTGGGACCGACCGACAGGGCGAGAGTGGGACCGACCCGAGCCGAACCGACCGACAGGGAGAGAGTGGGACCGACCCGACCCGAACCGACCGGCAGGGCGAGAGTGGGACCGACCCGACCCGAACCGACCGGCAGGGCGAGAGTGGGACCGACCCGACCCGAACCGACCGGCAGGGCGAGAGTGGGACCGACCCGACCCGAACCGACCGGCAGGGCGAGAGTGGGACCGACCCGACCCGAACCGACCGGCAGGGCGAGAGTGGGACCGACCCGACCCGAACCGACCGGCAGGGCGAGAGTGGGACCGACCCGACCCGAACCGACCGGCAGGGCGAGAGTGGGACCGACCGACAGGGAGAGAGTGGGACCGACCCGACCCGAACCGACCGGCAGGGCGAGAGCGGGACCGACCGACAGGGAGAGAGTGGGACCGACCCGACCCGAACCGACCGGCAGGGCGAGAGTGGGACCGACCGACAGGGAGAGAGTGGGACCGACCCGACCCGAACCGACCGGCAGGGCGAGAGCGGGACCGACCGACAGGGAGAGAGCGGGAGCGACCCGAGCCGAACCGACCGACAGGGAGATAGCGGGAGCGGAGCCGGACCGACAGGGTAATGCTCGCCACCTTGAAGGTAAATCGGAGCCCTCAGCACATTCTGTCCACTCTGGGAGGCCGGGGGTGCGGCTCTCTCCCCTTACGTAGGCCTGAAGCCTGCAGCTTGCGTATCCTGACTCGCGCCGCTCCAACCGTTAGAAGCAGCAGCGAGGACCCCGCTTGCACCCAGCACCTGTCCGTTCAGCTGCCTGTCAGAAACAACATCCACTTCAGCGACTGGGTCAGCAGATCTTGACCTGCTTGGTCACTAATCAGTGGTGGAGTCGGGACAAAGAGCGAGGAGCTGGGAGCAGAGTGGGATAAAGAGCCATCTTGGTCCTGTCGTACACATCGGAGCATCAAGAAGACACAGTACCGGAGGCCGGTGACGAGGGTCCCCTGAGACCCCTCACGGAGTGGGTAGACTTGGAGCAGGCTTTCAGCTACCCCTTCAAAAACATCCTGACGCAGACCGACACGGCCTGCATCCGGGCTCACCAGCTGGACATGTTGGCCATGTGTAGACTATATACCCTTGGATACATAACATTAGCAGTATATAGGTTTACAATCGTTAAGCAAGCTTACCATTGGATACAGAATTATAGTAGGACAGTGCCGAATATGACAACCTTCAAGAGATAAGGGATGTGGTCAAATGTCTGTACTGCAAGAGTAGACCGTTTTTCCAGAAAGTGAATGGCACATGGTGCTGTGGTTCCATCATATCCCGAAAGTGGGTGTGTTATAGAAGAGGTATCAAAGTCAGTGTGTCCTAGTAAACTGTAGGATGTTGGAAATGAAGACATCAGAGGTAAAATTCAAGATGTGCAAGGTTTCCACCAATGGATTGTCTACCTACAGGTTTGCGGATATGCATCAGTTGTGTTCTTACTATGATTGATGTATCAATATAAGGAAAGGCAGAGGACATAAAATCTGCTGTACCTTGAAATTTTAGTAAAGTATGAAAGTTGCTGACACTACACTCTCAGACCTATTCATTAATGGAATGTGGCAGAAGCCAAAATCTTGCAGGTGGGTGGAAACATTACTGATGAGCATGGGAGAACAAGAAACCTGAATTGGTTTTCAAAAGGATAATTTTTAAAGATGTAAATATGCATTATTTCTTTCTGTCTGTAGGACAGCTCTCCCAACTTTGGCACAAGCCCCCAGATGTTAGTAAAGAGGACTTTGCAGGGTCGACAGGGCTGGGTTTGCCGTTGTCATTTCCGGTGCCTAGGTCGATGCCGGGTGGTCCGTCCGGTTTCATTCCTCTTTATCGACTTTGTAGCGGTTAGATACAACTGAGTGGCTTGCTAGGCCATTTCAGAGGGCATGTAAGAGTCAACCACATTGCTGTGGGTCTGGAGTCACATATAGGCCAGACCAGGTAAGGACAGCAGATTTCCTTCCGTAAAGGACATTAGTGAACCAGATGGGACAAAATGCTGGATTTGCACTCTGTAGTTTGAAATAAAAATGTTGGATTTATTGGTGATGTTGCTACTGACTTTGTGACAAAGGGCAACAGCTAAAAGATGGGAGTGGAATGGGAGTCAGTTCTGGTGGTGGGATTTTCATTGTACATAACCATTACGTTTGGAGATGCAGATGTCTCCATGTCCGGATCTGTTGATATGTTTTTTTATTTTACCAATGGTTATGATAAATATAAAAATTAAATAATTTAATTTCAAAATAAAAGTATAATTTTGCCTCAATTAAACCCATGCCATTGAGAAAAACTACTACCAAACTTTTTACAAAGAAAATCTGGCTTCTTTAAAGCAACAATAATTGTTCTTTGTGCTGTGACAATAGGCTTTGCTGGAACTTTACACCGTCCTTTTCAACTGTGCAGTTTGTAGCCCAGAACACAGGTAACACCAATTACTATCAGTTAGAGCCTTTGGGATGTTTCACTTACTGTGTTTTTATAGAACATATAATCATTAAATTAGTGAATGCAGCGAGGAACAGATGTGAACCTTATTGTCTGGTTGGTTCAGTATTAGCAGACTTTGGTGCGTTTATCCAAATGTTGGGCCATTCATCCCGAAAGAACTCCATTGAAAGATGTTCAAATATTCATTAGACAAGCTGTATACTCACTCAACATCCACTTTGTGGGGGAGGTGATTCGATGTGGATGATGTAACCAGTTGAATCTGGTTCCTCATTAGACAGACAGTTGCAGCTTCCATCTACTGAAAGCTTTTTGTGATAAATGATTTTTTTCATAAAAGACTGCATGAATTCACAAAGCCGATTTTTATCTGCCGGCTTTTGATGAAGTTGAGGACCTTAATGGAATTATTCAGTAAATACAGGAGCGGAGGGAATACACACAAGTCACGCGGAAAGACACAAGCCTCTCACAGGGAAACACCACAGACAAGGGAATGATCTCAAAGCTACCAGCTGCTGAGTTTAGAGAGGCTGTAGAGACTGCAGAGGAAGTATGAATTCTGCTCTGATCACATTTACCACTCTTAGTTTCGTTTCAGCAAACGATCTAAAGCTCAATAATATTATTTCCACATTAGAGAAAGCAACTTTCTTCTTTGAAAATACATACGATCGTCTCAATTTAGATGGTGTGGTAGGGTTTCGCCTGCTACAAGGTAAGTTAAACAGGCTGCAATATAACGCCAATACAAGTCCCAGTCACGATGTAGATGATTGGGTTATTTCTCCTGTATATTACAGTGAATGTTAACACCGCTGTGTTATCCACTGAGTAACTGACAACAGTAGTTGACCCAATCGTCTCCAGCATAGCTGCGATTTGGAGTGTTACTATACAGCCTGAAATCGCCAAATACATACTCTGTGTTTTAATTTAGCTATGATGACATAATGATATGGAGGTAATTAAAAACGATACAGAAAATGCTGTAAATACTGAGCAGGTCAGGCAGTATCTATGGGAAGAGAACTAGGGTTAACGTTTTAGGTCGATGAGTTTTCATCAGAACTCAAGTAATTGAAAATTAAGTAATTAAAAATGTTGGCTGGAGTTTTGACAATATAAATTTGTAGAAAGTTGGTGTGAAATATAATGGACGAAAGTGATAAATACTTTTGAGATGAAAAGGTAATTCAAACTGCTCTAACAGTAAAGGTGTGATGTGTGATTCAGCAACTATGTTGTAGAATACATGCAGTGATGGAACTAAAGTAAATTATAGTTTTGCTCTGGTACATGCCTGTATTCACGGATAGAGGATAGTACTGAATTCCCAACATACATTTTTAATTCTACGCGTTCTAAAGTTCGCACTCTTCAATAAAACATGAATAGCATCAATCTAATGAAAGGTCACAGACCTCAAACGTTAACTCTGTTTTTCTCTCCACAGATGCTGCCAGACCTGCTGAGTATTTCCAGTACTTTGTTTTTATTTCAGATTTTCAGCATCTGCAGTATTTTGCTTTTATTATATATGTGATTAGCGTCTAATTCTATTGACAATATCTACTTGTCCAGTCGGTGAAGTTAGTAAATGCTTGGTGAACTACAGTAAGATTTCTATACTAAGCTGATTTTAAAAATATGAATTTAAATTACTTAAACTTGATGTTTCAGGTTGATAACTTTTCATCATAAGTGGAAAAAGTTAAAGTTGTAACAGATTTGAAAAAAATGCAGGGAAGGGGGTGGGGGGGGAAGAACAAAAGCAATGGTCTGTGTTGGCCAAGAAGGCAGGAGAGAGTTAATGACAAAAGGAATGATGATGTAAAGCAAAAGGAGATGTTGTTACTTGTCCCATTACCAATAAGGTGTATTTATATAGCGCCTTTAACAATATCAAGCATCCCAAGGTGCTTCAGAGGCATTATAAAATAAAATTTTAATGCCAACGAGTCATTAGGGCAGATGATCAAAGTGTGTTAAAGAGATAGAGTTTTAAGGAGTGTTTTGAAAGAGCAAAGAGAGATGGAGAGGTTGTGGGAGGGAATTCCAGTGCTTAAGGCAGCTGAAAGTACAGGTGCCAACAGTGGAGTGATTAAAATGGTGGTGCTCATAAGACCAGAATTAGAGGAGTGTGGATATCTTGGAGGGTTGTGGGCTGGAGGAGATTATAGAGATAGGGAGGGGTGAGGCCATGGAGAGATTTGAAAACAAAGATGAGACTTTTAAAGAAAACGGCCTCGAGGAAGTGTAAATGGGAAAATCATTAGCTGATGTCTGGGGGAAAAGGGAGCAGCAGTTCTGATCTGAAAATGTTAAACTTGATGTTGAGAACTATGAGGTGCAGTCCCTGGAACTTATGTTGCACTTCATTGAAGCAGTATAGGAGGGCGAGGACAGAGAAGTCAGTGTGGGTGTGGGGCACGGAATTATAATAGCATGTGAGTGGAAACTTGGGATCATGCTTGCAGGCTGGATGGAGATGGTCAACAAAGCAATCATCCAATCTGTGTTTAGTCTTCCAAATGTAAAGGAGACCATATTGTGAACAGTGAATGTAGTATACTAAAGTAAAAAAAAACATGTAAATCCTGCTGAGTGGTTCCAGCATTTCTTGTTTTTATTTTATATGTAAATCACTGTTTCAGCTGGAAAGAATGCCCTGGAGGGTGGGAAGAGAGGAGGTAAAAGTACAGGTGTTTCATCGTCTGTGTTTGCATGGGAAGCTGCCATGGGAAGGGAAGAGGAGGGGATGTTGGTGCTTGAAGTGTGGGCTAGGATGTTTAGGGAACAGTCCCTTCAGAATGTTGAAAGGGGAAGGGAAGATGTGTTTGGGGTAACATCACGCTGGATGTGGCAGAAATGGAGGAGGATAATCCGTTGAATGTGGAGGCTAGTGGGTGGAGGTTGAGAACAAGGGGAACGCTGTCATGGTTCTGGGAAAGGGGAAGGGATGAGAGAGAAGTGTGGGAAATGGAATAAATGTAGTCGAGGACCCTGTCAACCACAGTGCGGGGGTGGGGAGGAGGCATCTTAGTTGAAGAGAAAGGAAGATGTATTGGAAGCACTAGTATGGAAGATAGCATCATCAGAGCAGATGAGCTAGAGAAACTGGGATAGAATTCTTACAGCAAGCTGGCTCGGAGCAAGTGTAGTCAAGGTAGCTGTGGGAATCAGTGCCAGGACAGTCCGAGAGCTCACTGCTTCTTCCTTGAATGGAGGTCCAACCAGTCCCCATCCTCCACTGCCTGGCTGAACTACTTCTCACTTTGAATAACTTCTTCTTTGACTTCACTCATTTCCTCCAAGTAAAAGATGTTGCTGTAACTTGTCTGGGTCCCACCTATGCCTGCCTTTTTGTATGATATAAGAACAAAAGAAATAGAGCAGGAGTAGAGCATTTGTTCCTTCGAGCCTGCTGTGCAATTCAGTATGATCATGGCTAATCTGTGACCTCAACTGTATCTTCCTGCACTATCCCTATCTCCATTGATCCCCAGTTTCCAAAAATCTATCCACCTCTGTCCTGAATATAATCAATGACGGAGCATGCACAGCTCTCTGGGATACAGAATTCCAAAGATTCACAACCCTCAGAGGAAAGAAATTTCTCCTCATCTCATTCCTAAATGGTTGACCCCTTATTCTGAGACTTGTGACTCTGTGTTCTAGACTCTCCAGCTAGGGAAAATATCATTCCAACATCTACCATGTCAAGCCCCTTCAGAATTTTGCATGTTTCAATGGGATTAACTCTAATTCTTACAAATTCTGGAGACTATAGTTCTAGTCTACTCAATTTCTCATGAAAGGACAGTTCCCTCATCTCAGGAACCAGAGAAGTGAACCTTTGGCAGGGCTACGTGGAAAGAGCAGGGGTGTTGGAGTAATTGGATCTATCTTTCAAAGAGCCAGTACAGATACGATGGGCTGAATGGCCTACTTATGTGCTGTATGATTCTATGTTCCTCTGCTGTGCTGTGGTTATTGGCGGCAGCAAAAGTTGCAACACTTTAGTTCATCTGCAGCATAGTACATTGTTATTTGTCCATTATAAACTACTAACACAGACAAACGTGATCCCATCCTCCTTTAAAATCTATTTAAAATATATACTTCCTGCTTGGAGATTTGAAGACCTGTGGGAATATCGCTTTTAAAAAAACAAAATGTAATCTAGGGGTGTGGCGTCACTGGCAAAACTGACATTTCTTGCTGTAGTGAGGAAGGTGGCAGTGAGCCTTCACTTTGAAGTGCTGCAGTCTGTGAGTATTAGCTACAATTGAGTGGCAGGCTAGGCAAAGATTCAACCACCTTAATATGAGACTGGAGTGACATATTGGCCAGAATGGGTAAGGGCAGCAGGTTTCCTTCCCTAAAGGAGATTGAAGAACCAGTTTCTTTTTCCACCCGGTGGCGGAAATAAAAATCTACCCTAAAATGTCAAAGTACATCAAGGTTTGATCCACCAAGCTCATCCTAAGCAAACACCACCAATAGCAAATATTTTTGTTTAAAATTACACTCTTGTTACAGCCAGCAGGTGTGGGTAGTTCCCACTATTTTAACTCCTTTTGTTTTATTTGTCAAATAAACAGACAGGAACAGGTTTTCTTGTAGGTTTAAAACAGAAGATTAACTATTCATTGAGCAATATTCATTCCTGAAATGGTCACAACAGCACCCATACACGCATTCACACACACACACACACACACACACACACACACACACACACACAGAAAAATAGATAGCTGGAGAGGAAGAGGGTAAATATTTTGAAGTGAGGTAGGTGTTCGGGGTTCACGGTAAACCTGTTAAATCTTCTCAGGATAATTTCTCTTTTAAAGTTCCAGGCCTGGGTTGTTTGTACATTTTTCTGGTCATTGAGATTTCAGTCTGGAGATGGGATCACTTTCAGTCCTCTGCACAAGTTGAAGGGTAGAATTCATAGCAGGGCTCCTTCTTTGGTTTTTGCTGGATCTCTCACAGCTCTCAGATGGACAGGCTTTTGTGAAGTTTGTTCTGATCTCTCCCTTTCCAGAGAGATACTTTTTTCTTAAGGTAAATTTCTCTCACATGTTGCCTTTGTTGGGAGGCACAGGGTCCCCTCCCTGTGGTGACCAACAATGGCCCAGGATGTCGCCGCATCACACCTTCTTTGTTTCAGAAGAACCCATTCAATTCAAGAATGTCTCAATGGGTTCAGGATGGGTGTAACTGACACCTCTTAGTTTGGAATATATCCTTTTGTCCTTAACAGACAGTAAAACAGTTTGAATATACAGGGCCAGGTCTTTTGATTTTCGGCAGCCATTTTGCAGCACATTGTCAACTTTATTTCAAAAGGAAAATTCAATTTTTATAACACTTCAGTTTGGGTTCTATATTTTCAATCGCTGCCCTTTAGTGTAACACTCAAAGGCTTTGGCCATCAGATTTTGCAGTGGTTAAAGTTCTCTCCAGTATTGGTGCTAAATGTGAATTTGATTGGTATTGTTTTACTCTCTCAGCTCAGCTGGAAGATGCATTGAAGAGATGGTCACTTTCAGGACCTGAAGCTGCTTCACAGTACACAAAGGTGGATGATCTAGTAAGAAGATTGGACCTCATCATGGTAAAAGCCATCAAAGCAATAAAAGCAAATGATCCCGTGTATTTCAATGGTAATCTTTAATTACCTTTATAAATGTCATAATTTCATCATTTCTATCATATCACAAATATGTAATTCTTACAAAAGTGATCAAGAGCAAGAAGAAGGCATTTTCACTCCTGGGCTGTTGTAAATAATTTACAGATGGGTTGTATGTGACTTGATCACAACATCAGTGAGAGATGCTGATTTAGTCCAAAGTTTATAGCTGCCAATAAAATCTAATTTTAAATAAAAACAGAAAATGCTCAACCACTCACCAGGTTAAACAGTATCTGTGGGGAGAGAGTGATGGGGTTTTTGGGCCTATGACGGCAGCTTTGGGTAGCCAATTAAGGCACTTTAAAGAGCAATTAAGCCCAATTTTGTGAGCGGCGCACAGGCCGGCCCCCACACCCGCCTCCCCTGGCCCTCACCACCCCTCCCACCCAAAGAGATTTACTAGAATAGTTCCAGGGATGAGGAATAAGGATTTATAGTTACATGGATGGACTGGAGAAGCTGGCATTATTTTACTTAGAGCAGAGAAGACTAAGAGGAGATTTGATAGAAGTGTTTAAAATCATGAACGGTTTAGATAAATAAAATAAGGGTGCACTGTCTTCCCATGGATGAAGGTTGAATAGCCAGAGAACAGAGATTTAAGATGCTAGGCAAAAGAACCAGAGGTGACATGAGGAAAAAACTTTTAATGGCCGAGTGGTTCAGATCTGGAACGCACCATCTGACAGAGTGATGGCTACAATTTCAACAATATCCTTCAAAAGGGAACTGGATAAATACTTGAAGGAGACTACATCTCAGGGATATGGGGAAACTGCAGGGAAATGGGACTAACTGGTTTGCTCTTCGAAAGGGCCAGTGCAGACTCGATGGACCAAATGGTCTCCTTCTGTGCTTACTATTCTATAACCCTATCATTAGCCTCCCCCCATGTTACTTCACCTTAATCCAATCAGCATAACCCACTATTCGTTTCCCCCTTATGTTGATCTAGCTTCCCCTTAAGTGCACCTATGCTACTCACCTCAACTACTCCGTGTGGTAGCTGTAGGATATTGTAATTGGGTGGAATATGTAAATAGACTGTGAGCATCATCACAGGAAGTGATGTAATATCTTTACAGGTCCTCATTTAGAGTATAAGTGGAAGCCTCAGAAGCAAAACGTGTGTAAATAAACTCCTGTTTCTCGAACAGTCAGACTCTTAGATATTCTGTACTAAGCCTTAAGAATTATCAGAATAATATACGGTGACAATGATAAACTGAAGAGAAGATGGAAAAATCTTTGCCTTTACCAGAGAACTTTGGAAAAAGTACCTGGACTGAACCAAGACAAGATGTGGCCAAAATGGATCTGTTCCATCACCACTGACTCCATCCTTCTCCCTTGCAACTGACAGAGGCTGAATCAGACTGTTTGCAACCTTGGTGTTATATTTGAGCACGAGATGACGTTCGGACCTCATACTCGTGCCATCACTAGGACCATCTGACTTTGCCCCTGCCTCAGCTTATATACTGTTGAAATCCTCATCCATGTCTTTGTTACCTCTAAACTTGATTATTCCAAAGCTCATTGGCAAACAGGATTAAGGAAAATCCCAAGGCTTTTTATACATATATAAAGAGCAAGAGGGTAAACAGGGAAAGGGTTGGCCCGCTCAAGGACAGAGATGGGAATCTAAGTGTGGAGCCAGAGGAAATGGGCGAGGTGCTAAATGAGTACTTTGCATTAGTATTCACCAAAGAGAAGGACTTGGTGGATGATGAGCATAGGGAAGGGAGTGCAGATCGTCTCAGTCATCTCATTATCAAAAAGGACGAGGTGTTGGGCGTCTTGCAAAGCATTAAGGTAGATAAGTCCCCAGGGCCTGATGGGATCTACCCTAGAATACTGAGGGAGGCAAGGGAAGAAATTGTTGGGGCCTTGACAGAAATCTTTGCATCCACATTGGCGACAGGTGAGGTCCCAGAGGACTGGAGAATGGCCAATGTTGTGCCTTTGTTTAAGAAGGGTGGCAAGGATAATCCAGGAAATTATAGGCCGGTGAGCCTTACGTCAGTGGTAGGGAAACTATTAGAGAGGATTATTCGGGACAGGATTTACTTCCATTTGGAAACAAACAAACTTATTAGCGAGAGACAGCATGGTTTTGTGAAGGGGAGGTCGTGTCTTACTAATTTGATTGAGTTTTTTGAGGAAGTGATGAAGATGATTGATGAAGGAAGGGTAGTGGATGTTATCTATATGGACTTTAGTAAAGCCTTTGACAAGGTCCCTCATGGCAGACTGGTACAAAAGGTGAAGTCACATGGGATCAGAGGTGAGCTGGCAAGATGGATACAGAACTGGCTCTGTCATAGAAGACAGAGGGTATCAGTGGATGGGTGTTTTTCTGAATGAAGGGATGTGACTAGTGGTGTTCCGCAGGGATCAGTGCTGGGACCTTTGCTGTTTGTATTATATATAAATGATTTGGAGGAAAATGTAGCTGGTCTGATTAGTAAGTTTGCGGACGACACAAAGGTTGGTGGAGTTGCGGATAATGATGAGGATTGCCAGCAGGATATTGGTCGGTTGGAGACTTGGGCGGAGAAATGGCTGATGGAGTTTAATCCGGACAAATGTGAGGTAATGCATATTGGAAGGTCTAATGCAGGTGGGAGGTGTACAGTAAATGGCAGAACCCTTAGGAGTATTGACAGGCAGAGAGATCTGGGCGTACAGGTCCACAAGTCACTGAAAGTGGCAATGCAGGTGGATAAGGTAGTCAAGAAGGCATACGACATGCTTGCCTTCATCGGTCGGGGCATAGAGTATAAAAATTGGCAAGTCATGTTGCAGCTGTACAGAACTTTAGTTAGGCCACACTTAGAATATTGCGTGCAATTCTGGTCGCCACGCTACCAGAAGGACGTGGAGGCTTTGGAGAGGGTACAGAGGAGGTTTACCAGGATGTTGCCTGGTCTGGAGTGCATTAGCTATGAGGAGAGGTTGGAAAAACTTGGATTGTTTTCACTGGAACGACGGAGGTGGAGGGGCGACATGATAGAGGTTTACAAAGTTATGAGCGGCATGGACAGAGTGTATAGTCAGAAGCTTTTTCGCAGGGTGGAAGAGTCAGTTACTAGGGGACATAGGTTTAAGGTGCGAGGGGCAAAGTTTAGAGGGGGTGTGCGAGGCAAGTTTTTTTACACAGAGGGTGGTGAGTGCCTGGAACTTGCTGCCAGGGGAGGTGGTGGAAGCAGATACGATAGCGACGTTTAAGAGACATCTTGACAAATACATGAATAGGAAGGGAATAGAGGGATATGGGCCCTGGAAATGCAGAAGGTGTTAGTTTAGGCAGGCATCAAGATCGGCGTAGGCTTGAAGGGCCGAATGGCCTGTTCTTGTGCTGTACTGTTCTTTGTTCTCTCTTGGCCAATCTCCTATGTTCTACCACACACAAACTTGAACTCGTCCAAAACTCTGGTGCCTGTGTCCTAACTCTCATCAAGTCTGCTTCACCTATCACCTCTGTGCTCGCCGATTGACATTGGCTCCTGGTTAATGCCTTGATTTTTAAATTCTTATGCTAATTTTTTAATCACTCCAGGGCCTCACCCCTCCCGAACTCTAACCACCTCCAGCCCGACAACCTCCTTGATCTCTGCACTTTGCCAATTCTGGCCTCTGGAGCATCCCCGTTTTTAATCACTTCCCCATTGGGGGCCTTGCCTTCAGCTGCCAATGCCCGAAGCTCTGGAATTCCCTCCCTGCACCTCTCTGCCTCTCCACCTCACTTTCCTCCTTTTAAGCCATTCCTTAAAGCTTATCTCTTTGACCTAATATCTCCTCATGAGACTCTGTCAATTTCTTTCCCCATAACACTCCTGTAAAGTGCCGTGGGCCTTTTTACTATTTTATTAAAGTGCTATATAAATGCAAGTTGCTGTTGTAATTGTCGTCGTCGTCCTCTGCTGCTTCTGGTGGGGATGTGGTAGGGAATATGGGATTGATGTAGGATTAATATAAATGGATGGTTATTGGTTGGCACAGACTCGGTGGGCCAAAGAGCCTGTTTCAGTGCTGTAACTCGCTATGACTCTATTCTAACCAACTTAAAAACAATCTATTGACTTAATACATTTAATGGTATAGTCATTATCCTCTCCCTTTGTGGACTGTTTCTTCCCCCCCTCTGACTTCTCCTGAAGATATTAGCCTAGATTTTACAATCAGGATATGCCAACCAGAGGTCAATGGTGAATTGTAGCCATAGACTCTGCCGTGTCATGGCCCCATGTCAACTTCTAGAAAGCACCCCATTTATATGACAGCTCAACTCCAGCATGGGAGTCATCTCTGATTGTCTCCTTCCCACTGGCCATGGTGTCAATCATGAACTGCTATAATTGTGGCACTATTTTGAAGAAGAGCAGGGGAGTTCTACCCTGTGTCCTGGCCAATAATTATCCCTCAATCAACATGACAAAAACAGGTCATTATCACATTGCTGTTTGTGGGAGCTTACTGTGCACATACTGGCTGCTGCATTTCCTGCATTATAACAGTGACCACACTTCAGAAAGTAATGTGCTTTGAGATGCCCAGTAGTCCTGAAAGGCGTTATATAAATGAAAGTCTTTCTTTTAATTTTGCTGTAAGAATTAATGTCCTGGAGCAGCTAAAAGGAACAGACACGTTGATGAAGTTTTGAAAGGTGGGAGTAGGGAAAGACTGGAAGGATGGAAGTACAGTTACCCAGCTTGATGCTGGGATCATCAAGATTCTTCTTGAGATAGAAGAGGGGGCTGTTTTTATAGAGTTCTGAAGGTGCCTATGAAAAGCAGAGGGATTAGGAGGAGGGCACCCATTATCTATTAATGCTTTGTTCCTAACATAGTAGTGAACATGGAAGCAGTGCAAGAAAAAGTTCAATAATCTTATGTTACGACCAGGTGAGCAATGTCTAGGGGTCTTTTGCTATCTTTACCTGGTCTTATTGTAAATGGGTTTAATTTTAAACATGCTGTGTTTTGAGCTCCCCTTTTTGTGAATCCTTGTTCACAGTTTCCAATTATAAGGCAAAGAACTGAGCACACACAGGCTTTCTTTGGTTTGAAGCAGAAAGCGGAAATGCATTAAAACCTTAAACTTAACCTCTAATACGGTTCATGCCTACAGATATATGATGCGCTCATGCTAGGATGCACACACAATCGAAAAGAGCAGAAGAAAAGATCAGTAGAACAGTTTGAGGCAATATCTTGTTACCGTTTCTCGAGCTCACTGTAGTCTTTGATTGAAGCTATGGTCTTGCGATTCGTTGGGGCCCAGTAATCTTCTTAAAACTTTGTTCACGTGGCAAACCCTTCTCTCTCTGAGTTTCACATGTTTTCACAAGATTCAGTTCCATGGGAAGAGATGAAGGCAGGCAGATAGGAGACAGGCAGGCAGAGGAGATCTTCTCAGTCCATGAGCACACGGCTTTGTTTCTGAGTTCAAATCCCTTCGATGGGAGTTCAAATTCAAAAGAAACTCCCAGGTTGACCCACAAGTTAGTCATGTGACTAGTTCCTTCCATGTAACAGTCTCTTCACATCCTTGATTGGAGGTTCAAATTTCTCTGCAACAGCCAGATAGCCGTGTGACTAAAACTGGTTTGACCACTTCAATGTATTGGGGAAGCAACTGCTGGATCCACATTGTTTCAACATTGTCTGTTACCATGGAAATATCTTTCCAGTCAGGGCTTGCAATTTTAAGTTTTAATGTTCATGTGGCGAAATAATGTGTGCCTCAGTCTTGGCAGGTGGGGTTTGCCTGACACTTACTAGCATAGCCACTGTAGGAGAACCTGCCATCTGTAATAAGCTGATTTCTGTCCATGCATCCTGTCTACAAAACCTTGCTTCCTCTTGATACATTTTTCTGTCATCTTTTACCATTATAAATTTGTGTTCAGATACAAAATGGAAATTGCCTATGTAGACTTGTCATCATTGTACCTTAGTTTTGCATTTCTCAGCTCCTCGGCCTGCGTTGCCCAATGTTCCAATCAAACCTACTTACCAAATTGCTATGTTTTAGTTACTTAACTATAAGAAAACTTCCTTCTGCTGCAATTTTCTCTCCTTCACTAATTGTAAGGAAAGTATTTATTGAGGCTGTTTACCATGTTTACCTTTTAGAAGGTTTACTAGACTTATGACCAGGTGAGAAATGTGTCGAGGGGTCTTTTGCTGTCTTTATCAGGTCTTATTGTAACAGGGTTTTATTTTTAAATACACTGTGTTTTGAGCTTCCCCCTTTTGTAAATCCTTGTTCGCAACTTTCTAATTATAAGGCAAAGAAATCAACACACCAGGTTTTCTCATGTTTAAAGGAGAAAGATGAAATTTATTAAACCTTAAGCTAAAACTTAAACTCTAATATGGTTCATGCCAATGGATATATGACGCGCCCATGCTAGCGTGCACACACGATACATACATGTAGATAGGGACAGAAAAGAGAAGAGGAAAAGAAAAAGTGGAACAGTTTGAGGCAATATCTTGTTACTGTGCTTCGAGCTCATGGTCTAGTCCTTTTGTAGGTAATTCTTGCTATTTCGTTGGGGCCCAGTATTCTGCTTAAACCTTGTTCACGTAGGAGACTTTTCTCTCTTTGAGGTTCACATGTTTTCACAAGATTCAGTTCAGTGGGAAGGAGATAGGAGCGGGCAGACAGGAGAGATCTTCACTCCATGAGCACACAGCTTTTCTGAGGTCAAATTCTGTTTTTCCAATTTAAAACTCTCCTAGTTGGCCAGCAGGTGGTCACATGACTGTATTGGGGCAGGGACTGGTTTCTTTGTTTCAACACTGTCTGGTATTATGCAAATGTCCTTCCAGTCAGGGGTTTGCAATTTTAAGTTTTAATGTTCATGTGGTGAAATAATGTGTGCCTCAGTCTCACGTTGCCTTCCCGCCCCTGCTGCAAATTTACGAGCCAGCAGCTCTTGGAAGCGGGACTTGCTGCCTCAGAGGGGCGTAAGTCCTGCCCAAAGCCAAGAAAGGGCCTCGGCCACGTAAAATCATAGTGTGGCTTCCAGGCCCGGTGGAGGGGGCTCGCCACTGACTTTTTTTGGCCGGTGAGCGGAGCCTCCAGCCCAACGTAAAATCCCAGCCTAAGAGTGGAATCCTTGCTTGTCCATGCAAATAGTGGTATCACTTGTTGATGCTTAAGGATTAGGAGTCTTGTGATTTTGGACACCAATTGATCAAGCTCACAACAACAATTTTTCTTTTAAGACTTTATGTACAGGAATTCAATATATGAAAAACCATGTTTACTTCAGTCTGGAGAACAGAAGTACAGTGGCTTCAACACTATCTGTTCCAACAGACGAGAGCTGTGCCGCCTCTTTTTGTATGCAAGCTTTTTTACAACTTGGGTAATGTAATTGACCTTTCTGTGGAGTCACTCACTCGGGGTCATCCATAACCACAAGGCCATCTGATTTTCACACCTATACACCTCGTTTTCTACAGATTTGCTCCGGACGTGAGCATGGTCGTAAGGTTATTATATTCATATTCAGACATTGTGGTGTTACTTGTTTAACACTTCCTTCTGAAAAGAAAAAATACTTTGCTCTTGTACCAGTAAAATGAACCCATGAGAAAAATAATAGAGGCATTAAAAATTTTGGAGATGGGAAAAGCAGCTATTTGGGCGGAGCAATTGGAGGTGGGAGGTCATGTGATGAAACCTCCAGGACAATGTCCAATCAGAGTTGGCGACCCTAACTGGCTAGCTGAACAGAATTGAATCGGCCAACAATGAAAGATTACATAAACACAATCGTCAGCACAATAATCTTTAAGATAATACATAGTGCAACATTTATTATTTGGTCATGTTGTCCTGGCAGCTGCAGGGCCTACAGTACAAGTGTTTCCACTGTTATATATGTATATTATTTTGACAATTCTTTTCCTATATTAAATATAATTTGCTCTAACTACCAACACATTTTTGGAGTATAAATAGTTTAGATACCTTGCATTCCCTACATCCTGCTCTCACTGTCTATTTTGGTGATAACAATAACTTGGAAATAATTGGCCACTTGATTGGAAAAGAATTGGTTGCAATGGTTTTCTCCTCCCTGCTACAAACCAAATGGCAAAAAAGAGTAAAAGTTAACAAGTCAATTTCTGCAAGAATACATCAAAATGGGAATGAAGGAGTATTAATCAATCCAAATGAGACAACTGATCCAACGAATGCGAAGATTAGAGATACAGCACTGAAACAGGCCCTTCGGCCCACCGAGTCTGTGCTGAACATCAACCACCCATTTATACTAATCCTACACTAATCCCATATTCCTACCAAACATCCCCACCTGTCCCTATATTTCCCTACCACCTACCTATACTAGTGACAATTTATAATAGCCAATTTACCTATCAACCTGCAAGTCTTTTGGCTTGTGGGAGGAAACTGGAGCACCCGGAGAAAACCCACGCAGACACAGGGAGAACTTGCAAACTCCACACAGGCAGTACCCGGAATCGAACCCGGGTCGCTGGAACTGTGAGGCTGCGGTGCTAACCACTGCGCCACTGTGCTGCCCTAAGAAGAGTTAATTGTATTTGCATCACTCATCTGGACTTGCTAATAATAAATCTAATTAACAATATTATTTGCTAAAATAATTTGAGATTTTATCTCAAACTGTTGAGACTTTTTAGTCACCTTTATTTGTTTCAGCCATGATTGTATTGAATGGTGGAGCCAGCTTGAAGGATTGAATGGCCTACTCCTGTTCCGACTTATGTTATGTTTTAATAGTGCTCTTTTAACCTTGAGGTATGTTGTGTCTTTATGCAGCATTTCAACAAATACTACACACTAATTTCTGGAGTCTTAATCCTGGGTGGACACAAACTGATACCAAATTGGTCTATCCTGTACTGAGGGCTGCAGAATGTTTTGGAGAGGATATCAGTGACAGATGTATGACTGAGCTGCTGGGTACTTGGTATGTCTTGCCTTTGAATTCCATAAATGGTCGATAACATACACCTGATGTTTATAATAGACAAAATAAATCTTGCTGCTCTACTAAAATAACTTTAACAATTCATCTAACATTAATTTAAATATTTAATTTTCTTGAGGCTATAATATGTGTAAACAGCCTTTTACCATCACGGTCCAGATGTTTAATTACAGTTTAATGTCTGCAGCCCAATGTTATGCATCAGTTGCAATCCCTTGCTTAGAGATGTATTTGCAACAGATTTACGTGGACTTTGCATTTTCTTCCCACTATTTCTGTCAAATATGCTTTCCTTTGAACGTTTGGAGTACTTCTTATCCATATACTTGCTAACTTTTATCTAGCTTGTGGATGAGGTAGACAATGCAACAACTATACTTAGTTTATCCCACACACCATGCTTAACACCAGTAAAATTTGAGAAGAACAAAGAGTTTAGACAGGATGCTCACAATTTTCAGAGGAAGCTTCTCAGGACTTTTCCCTGCCCCAGAGATGTAGCCATGACCCACTCCATATGTTAGGATTGGAAGCAATAATCAATTGTGAATCAATCCTGTTGTCATCTTCACACATTTTTTGGGGTTTGGGAAAGTTCCATTGTGATCACAGTGTAAGGAGGTCTAATAGCCTTGGGAAGTATCTAAAAATAGTTTGAAGTCTTCCTTTGCATTTGTTAATTTCTGTAATGCAGAAATGTTGCGGATAGTGATGAGGATTGTCAGAGGATACAGCAGGATATAGATCGGTTGGAGACTTGGGAGGAGAAATGGCAGATGGAGTTTAATCCGGACAAATGTGAGGTAATGCATTTTGGAAGGTCTAATACAGGTGGGAAGTATACAGTAAATGGCAGAACCCTTAGGAGTATTGACAGGCAGAGAGATCTGGGTGTACAGGTCCACAGGTCACTGAAAGTGGCAACGCAGGTGGATAAGGTATTCAAGAAGGCTTACGGCATGCTTGCCTTCATCGGTCGGGGCATAGAGTATAAAAATTGGCAAGTCATGCGGCAGCTATACAGAACCTTAGTTAGGCCACACTTGGAATGTTGCGTACAATTCTGGTCGCCAAGCTACCAGAAGGACGTGGAGGCTTTGGAGAGGGTACAGAAGAGATTTACCAGGATGTTGCCTGTTCTGGAGGGCATTAGCTATGAGGAGATGTTGGATAAACTCGGATTGTTTTCGCTGGAACGACGGAGGTGGAGGGGCGACATGATGGAGGTTTACAAAGTTATGAGTGGCATGGACAGAGTGGATAGTCAGAAGCTTTTTCCCTGGGTGGAAGAGTCAGTTACTAGGGGACATAGGTTTAAGGTGCGAGGAACAAAGTTTAGAGGGGATGTGCAAGGCAAGTTCTTTACACAGAGGGTGGTGAGTGCCTGGAACTTGCTGCCGGGGGAGGTGGTGGAAGCAGGTACGATCGCGATGTTTAAGAGGCATCTTGACAAATAAGTGAATAGGATGGGAATAGAGGGATACGGTCCCTGGAAGTGCAGAAGGTTTTAGTTTAGACAGGAATCAAGATCGGCGCAGGCTTGGAGGACCGAATGGCCTGTTCTTTGTTGCTCGGGCACAAATGATATTGAAATACATTTGTTGTTGTGTAATGATAGCAGCACCTTATAGCACCTTTTACTTGGAAAACATCCCAAGATATTTCACAGAGGTGTAATCTGACAAAAATAGACATTGAGCCAAAGGTGAGGCATTAGGAGGGTCTTGAAGGCAGGGAGAGATAAAGATCTTTAAGGGATTTCCAGAAACTAGGTGCGAGCTTGATGAAGGCACAGACCTGAATGGTGACATGCTTGCAAGGCTGAAGGAGGTTACAGAAAAGGGGCATGGTCATGAAGGGTTTAGATATGGGGATAAATTTGAGGCTTGGTAGGACCAGGAGCCAATCTTGGTCAGTAAAGATACAGTCGATGGATGAACCGGACTTGTTTGGGTTAGGATATGGCAGCCAAGTTTTAGATGAGCTGAAGTTGACGGAGGGTGGGTAATGGCCAACCAAGAAAGCAGGTGAATATACCAGTCTGGAGATGATAAGGCAAGGATCTGGGTTTCCAGCTGATGGGCTGAGGCAGAGTTCAAGGAGGGTGATGTTACAGAAGTGGAAATAGGTGGTCTTTGATGTAGAGAATATGAGGTTGGAAGCTCAGTTCAGGCTCCAATCGGATGCTGAGATTGCTAACAGTCATATTCAGCCAGGGAGGGGATGGATATTGGTGAAAGAAAGAATGCGGGGCCTTGCCTTGATATAGCACCTTTCATGACCTCAGGACCATCCAGAGTACTTTACAGCCAATGATATGCTTTTGAAGTGTCACCACTGTTGTAATGTAGGAAACGTGGCAGACAATTTGTGCACAGCAAGCTCCCACAAACAGCAATGTGATCATGGCCATATCATCTGTTTTTACTGATATTAGTTGAGGGATAAATATTGACTCAAACACCAGTGAGAGCTCACCTGCACTTTTTCAAAATAGTTCCATGAGATCATTTATGTCCACCTGAGAGGACAGATGGAGTCTCAGTTTAAATATCACGTCCAAAAAATAGCACCTCTGACAGTGCCACACTCTCTCAGTACTGCACTGAAATGCCATCCTCAGTTTCTGTGCCCAAACCTCTGGAGTGGGACATGAACCCATAAATATTTGACTCTGTGAGCTATCACTGAGCCCCAGCTGACATGTGACAGTGGTGAGGGTACAGAGTCTGTGGTTACGACTAAAAGGATGGCTTCAGTTAACTAAGGAAATTGCAGCTCTTTGAAGAGCAATTGTTATTGTACAAACAGTCCAAACACACAGAAACAGCAAGGTTGATAGTGATAGAGCTGGGTGCCACTAATGTTTCATTTTGATAGATGATGTCACCAAGGAGCAGCATGTAAATAAGGAAGAGAAATGGGCCATGAACAGATTTCAGGAGCGTGACAAAGCCAGAAACCTCACTGGAAAGATTCAAACATGAAGTTGTGGGAAAGTTGAGCATTGATTTGAAAGCCGACAACATATCCAAGGACTTTGGAGAGGACAGGAAGGGTGTTCCTTTTAGGAGACATGTGATTGATGGGCAGTTTTGAAAAAAGCAGAGGTAGTACCTGCGGGAATGGAACCATTTACAATGTTGGCATGGAAGTCAGGAGGGAAGATTTTGGTTTAGTGGAAATAGGATTCAAAGCTTTAAATCTCAAGACAATGCAATGTAGGCTGACTTCTACATATTTCACAATAGAATGTTAGGATATAATACAAACTAACTTTGTAAAGTTTTGAGAAGGAGAAGATCATTCGTCCATTTCACCTACCCTTCCAAACTTCCTATCAGATTCCTTACTCTGACTCTAGAACCAATTATCTTGAATCTTATTTACGAACAGGATTTCATCCAATTCTTTGTAAAAAAAAAACCTGTTGTAATATTGTGCTATGGTGGTTCCATCACTCCCAAATTTTTATTTTTGTTACCCTTCGTTTTAAACTGTGTCCCCTCCCCTCGTCCTTGGATCTTTTGCGAAAAAAACTTTCCTGCATCCAAATTCTCCATAATCCTGAAAATTTACAGAACTTGATTGACTCAGCCCACTGACCACCACTTCTGAACAGCGAAGTTCCAGGGCAGATGATCTTACCTAATAATTCATTCAAATCAGGAATCCAGGAGAACACAGATGTAGTCTCATCAAAGTCAGGAACAAATTCAAAACATGCCACTTTATGATATAAATCACACCTCTAGCTGTACTAATATCTTTGCTGCCTGTGAGTACTGGTTTTAATCTATTAACAAGATATATTTCTTACTTTGTTAGCGTAACCACCCTACCATTTAATACATAATTCATATTTTCGATTCTACATAATTTCATGATTTTACACTTCCATTTAGCACCCCTTTACTCATTGATTTTATTCTGTTTGGATCCTTTCTGGATTTTTGCACGCTGATTAACATTATGTCTCCGAACTTGGTGATATTGCAAACTTAGGCACATGGGAATTATTCTGCTCTTCAAATTACTTAAATCAATTATAAAGTGTCCCCACACTGAAACAGTCAAATAATGTTTCTGAAAGTGTATTGAATCTAAACATTTTTGCCCAGTAACTTTAATTGCTGGTGTGTTTTTATAAAGCATGTATAGTGTTGGGAAAGCTATAACATGAATTTCAATTGAACAAAGTAACTATTCAGACAGGGTCTGGAGGCTCTCCATAATTGTGCCCAAACTACTCCTTGTAGCGAGAGGCATTGCTACCTACTGAAAAATGGCATAAAACAGAGCTCTCAAGCATGGGGTTTGACATGAGGCCAGTTCCTGGCCAGTGTGAACTGAATCTGTTCCAATGCCTCTCAATTGATCCCTTTCTCAAGAACTCAGCATACTGTGGAAACTCCAGTAAAGCAGTGACTTCCACCCATTGTGACACTTCCTCAGCCCCTGAGAAATCCAAAAATGTGTCACTGTCCTGTGAACCATGCTTGCTTCTACACAGAAAGTTTGGAGGAAGCTGTGGAGCAAGGTCTTGGCTCACGAACAATGGTTTAAAAAGTAACAGCATTTTTTTTTTAAGTGACAGTTGATCAGTTTACTATATAATTTCACATGAGCTGGTAATCCACTAAAAATAGTTTTATAAATGTTTGTTCATTCTTTTAAATGAAGGGAGGATAATGGAGTCCCTTGCCTGGAAACAGGTACATGCAGGAGACTGATGAGGACTTTAAATTGTCCAGATTACTCCCTATCACACCAGCTGCTGTATTTCATTATTGCTGAGCATGTAAGCAAAACTATTTACTGATTTAACAGCTACTATTGAAAAATAGTTTTGTCTCCATTGTCTGTTATTGTTTTCTTTAAATTGTAACTGTGATATCTGTATTCTAATTATTAGAAGTATGGTTCGAAGTACTATTCTCAGCATACTTTCCAAGGACATACACCAGCATTCCCTGAACTAGCATTTTCATTAGTGATACTTATTTACCCCGAACATTGCATTTGTTTGCTATGTTGATGTTGGCAAATTTGTATTTTTCACTTTGAATGTACTTGGCTGTAACTGTTCAGTGCAATTCACTGGTATTTCTGAGAAAGTAGTCTGTATTCAGAGTCTGAACCAAATGATTGAGAACCTGACCCCCGTCCAGCAGTTGATCAGCATGTCAAGACTGTCTCCCACACACATCACATGCAAAACACCTGGATCGTGCTTCATCCTGCCCAAACAGGAGAACTGTTGATGATCTGTTAACCTAAGCAGAACCCATTAGGCACTGACATAGTAAAAACACCAATGTGCTCATTGCCACTCCCTGGAGTCAGTCCCTATTGTTTTGTCCACAATCCCAGGCATGTGGTGAAGTTCAGTCACCACAAGGTATTGTACCATATACCTTTAACATTCAGTTACATTCATATTATACTATAGGCCAAATCTTGCTGCGAAAATAAGGGGTCAAAGTTTACTGTGAAAATAATGGTGCGACTAATAGTGCTCGCTGTTATTAAGGTGTTACTCATTCTGATTTTCTGGCATGAAGTGCTTATCTCATTGAGTTATGATTTTCTATACAACTTCAGGCGGGGAACAGATGTGTAGTTAAATGTCAATATCCAAAAAATGTTGACTGAATGTGGCGTTCTGTCGTTAGCTTTGTGAAAACAGGATCTTGCTGTCTGACTCACTATTGACGTGCCATGAATGTCACGCAGTTGACGTATTTGTGTGGTAGAAATGAAGTAAACTCACCACAGAACATTAAGTCTTATCATTACAAGCCTAAGCACCTTTTCTAACAACATGATACTTGTTAGTTACTGCTAATCAATTTCTAGTATGGAAAATTAAGTGTGGAGTCTCATTCCTTAAGGTATTAATTGTTGGTGGAGATTATAAAAATCACATTTAAAAAAAAAACCTTTTCTTTGAATTGAGGGAGAGAGAAAATATACAATCTTTCCTATCGTTCGTTCTTTTTCTGTACCTGATCTTACTCTAATTCACCCAATTTCCTTCTCTGCCATTCCTCTCTTTCTTTCTCTTAAATCGCATTGGTTAAGGAGGTACACAATTAATCCCTATATTCACTAAGGTTCCAGATGCCTTTGTTCCCCTCACCATGTCATTATCAGCCCACACTTAGAATCATAGATTACGACACAGAAAGGGGCTACTTGGCACATCGTGTTTGCACCAACCGAGAAATGATCGACCAGTCTAATCCCACCTACATACGAACATACAAATTAGGAGCAGGAGTAGGCCACTTGGCCCTTTGAGCCTGCTCCACCATTCAATAAGTTCATGGTTGAACTGATTACTCCACATTTCCACCTACCCTCGATAACCTTCCACCCCCTTGCTTATCAAGAATCTATCTGCCTCTGCCTTAAAAATATTCAAAGACTCTGCTTCCACTGCCTTTTGAGGAAGAAAATTCCAAAGACTCACGATCCTCAGAGAGAAACAATTTCTGCTCATCTCTGTCTTAAATGGGTGACCCCTTATTTTTAAACAGTGACCCCGAGTTCTAGATTCTCCCACAAGGGGAAACATCGTTTCCACATCCACCCTGTCAAGACCCCTCAGGATCTTATATGTTTCAATCAAGTCGCCTCTTACGCTTCTAAATTCCAGCGGATACAAACCTAGCTTGTCCAATCATTCCTCATAGGACAGCCCACCCAGTCCAGGTATTAGTCTCGTAAACCTTCTCTGTACTGTATTCAATGAATTTACGTCCTTCCTTAAATAAGGAGATCAGTACTGTACACAGTGCTCCAGATGTACTCCTCATCTAGGCTAACTCTGTCCATCTGATTTTTTTCAGTCTATATGTAAGTTAAAATCCTCCATAATTATCGCCGTACCTTTCTGTTAAGCTACCATTCTTTCTTCCTTTATACTCCATCCTACAGTGTGGTTAGTTAGGTGGCCTGTACACCACTCCCACAAGTGAGTTCTTGCCTTTATGATTTCTCATCTGTACCCAAACTGCTTCGACATCCTGGTCTCCTGAACTTAGGTCATCCCTCTCTATTGCATTAATACCATTACTAATTAACAGAGCTACTGCTACACCTTTTATTCAGGTCCCGATCTATGTCGTCCTGCAGCCATGACTCTGTAATAAAAACAAGAAATGCTGGAACTACTCAGCAGATCTGGCAAATCTGTGGAGAGAGAAGCAGAGTTAACGTTTCAGGTCAGTGACCCTTCAACAGAAGCTGCATTTTTCCAGTCCCGGCAACATCTTGTAAATCCCTTCTGTACCCTCTCTAGTGCAATTACAACCTTTCTGTAATGAGGTGATCAGAACTCCACAGAGTACTCAAGTTGTGGCCTAACCAATGAGTTCCAGTTCCAGCATAACCTCCCTGCTCTTGTGTTCTATACCTTGGCTAATAAACGGAAAGGATTCTATATGCCTTCTTAACTACCTTATTGACCCGTCCTGCTACCTTCACGGATCTGTGTACATTCACTCCACGGTCCCTCACTTCCTCTATACTTCTGCTGTTCTGATGAAGGGTCACCGACCTGAAACGTTAACTCTGCTTCTCTCTCACAGATGCTGCCAGACCTGCTGAGTATTTCCAGCATTTCTTGTTTTTATTTCAGATTTCCAGCATCTGCAGTATTTTGCTTTTATTATAGCCATATCTCTGTAGTGGCTGTTAGGTCGTACTTATTTATTTCTATTTGTGTTCTCAGTTCCTCTGTTTTGTTTCGAATGCTACATGCATTCAGATACAGAGCCTTTAGTTTTGTACTTTTATTATTTTTGTAACCTCGAGCTTCATCTGTTGATTTACTCTTAGGTTTGTATGCTCTGTCCCTTCCTGTCACTCTCTGTTTATCATTTCCCATATTAATTCCTTTCTCTCTCACCTTGGCTCTACTCCTTGATTTACTATATCTTCCCAAATATGATCTCTTGCCCCCACTATTCAGTTTAAAACCCTCTCTACTTCCCTAGTTATGCAGCTCACTAGAATACTGGCCCCAGCATGGTTCAGATATGGACCATCCCAATGGTATAGCCATCACTTTCCCCAGTACTGGTGTCAGTGCCACACGAACCAGAACCCACTTCTACCACACCAGTCTTTGAGCCACACATTAATTTTTCTAATTTTATTTGCCCTATGCCAATTTGCACGTGGATCAGGTAATAATCCAGAGAACATTACCTTTGAGGTTCTGCTTCTTAATTTGGTGCCTAGTTCCTCATACTGACTATGCAGAACCTCTATCCTTGTCCTACCTATGTCGTTGGTACCTACATGGACCATGACGTCTGGATCCTCCCCCTCCCACTGTAAGTTCCTCTCCAGCCCCGAGCAGATGTCCCGAACCCTGGCACCGGGCAGGCAACACAGCCTTCTGGACTCTCGCTCTTTGCTGCAGGGAACAGTATCAATCCCCCTAACTATACTGTCCCCTACTACCACTACATTCCTTTTTTCTCCCTCCACTTGAATGGCTTCCTGTACCATGGTGCCTTGGTCAGGTTGCTCATCCACCCTGCAGCCCCCACTCTCATCCAAACAAGCTGAAAGAACCTTAAACCTGTTGGACAATCGCAAAGGCTGAGGCTCCTGCACTCCTGCCCTCTGTGTCTCCTTACCTGCCTCAGCTGCAGCCACTCCTGATCAGAAGACCCTATCCTAAGGGGTGTGACCGCCTCTTGGTACAAAATGTCCAGGTAACATTCCCCCGCCCTGATGTGTCGCCGTGTCTGCAGCTCGGACTCCAGTTCAATGATTTAGCCAACGTTCTTCGAGCCGCAAACACTTACTGCAGACGTGTTTGCCCTGGATCACACTGGCATCCAGGAACTTCCACGTGCTGCAGCCATGACACATCACCTGTCCTGCCATCCTTAATGTGTTTTAATTAACTACTTAATTATTTTATTCAATTATTCTTTTTTATATATGAAGCTTACCACTAGTTCCTTTACTATTTTAAATATTTGGATTAGAATGGACCTGAATCACTTAGAAGATACTCACCAAACAAGTGGCTTCTTCCCGGCTCTCCTTCTAGCATTTGGTCTGCAGTCTTGCAGATTTGGCATTTGAGGTGCATATCCAGACTTCTTTTGAATGAGTTGAGGGTTTCTGCCTCAACTACCCTTTCACAGTGAGTTCCAGACCCCCACCAACCTCTGGGTGAAATAAGATTTCCTCATTTCCCCTCTAATCTTTCTACCAATCACTTTAAATCTATGCCCCCTAGTCACTGACCTGTCTGCTGAGGTCTTCTCATCCACTCTATCTAGGCCACTCACAATTTTGTACATTTCAATCAGATCTCCCTTCAGCCTTCTCTGTTACAATGGGGAACAACCCCAGCCTATCCAATCTTTCCTCATAGCTGCATTTTTCCAGTCCCTGCAACATCCTTGTAAATCTCGTCGGTACCCTCTCCAGTGTAATTACATCCTTTCTGTAATGAGGTGATCAGAACTGCACACAGTGCTCAAGTTGTGGCCTAACCAATGATTTATACAGTTCCAGCATAACCTCCCTGCTCTTATATTCTATACCTCGGCTAATAAAGCAAAGGATTCCATATGCCTTTTTAAGCACCTTATCGACCTGTCCTGCTATCTTCAGGGATCTGTGGAGATTCACTCCATGGTCCCTCACTTCCTCTACACTTCTCAGTATTTTCCCATTAGTCGTGTGTTCCTTTAACTTATTTGACCTCCCCAAATGCATCACCTCACACTTCTCCGCATTGAATTCGATTTGCCACTTTTCTGCCCATCTGACCAGACCATCAATATCTTCCTGCAGCCTACAGTTATCCTCCTCGCTATCTATCACATGGCTAATCTTTGTGTTGTCGGCAATCTTCTTGATCATGTCCTCTACATTTACGTCCAAATCGTTGATATATACCACGAAAAGCAGGGGACTCAGTACTGAGCCCTGCGAAACAGCACTGGAAACAGCCCTCCAATCGCTAAAACACCCTTTGTTTCCTGCCACAGAGCCAATTTTGTATCCACCTTGCTACATTTCCCTGGATTCCATGGGCTTTTATATTTTTAACCAGTCTTCCATGTGGGGCCTTGTCAAAAGCCTTGGTAAAATCCATGTAGACCACATCAACTGCACTACCCTCATCTATCTTCCTTTGTTACTTCTTCAAAAAATTCAATCAAGTTGATCAAACAAGATTTTCCCTTAACAAATCCATGCTGACTATCCTTGATTAACCTGTGCCTTTCCAAGTGACAGTTTATCCTGTCTCTCAGAATAGATTCCAGTAATCTGCCCACTACAGAGGTTAGACTGGGGCCTGTAATTATTCAGTCTATCACTCACTCCCTTTTTAAACAGAGGTGCAATGTTAGCAGTTCTCTAATCCTCTGGCACCACACCTGTATCCAGTGAGGACTGGAAAATAATGTTGTTTCCTCTTTTGCTTCTTTTAACAGCCTGGGGGACCTTTCATCCGGCCCTGGTGATTTATCAACTTTCAAGGATGCTAATGCTGGTGGGCAACCATAAAGGCGGGGCTAAAGAGTGGCGAGTCGAAGAGACTTAGCAGTTGGCAGGAAAAAAGACAGAAGCGCAAGGAGAGAGCCAACTATGTAACAGCCCCGACAACCAATTTTATCTGCAGCGCCTGGGGAAGAGTCTGTCACTCTAGAATTGGCCTCTGTAGCCACTCCAGACGCTGCTTCACAAACCACTGACCACCTCCAGGCACTTACCCATTGTCTCTCGAGACAAGGAGGCCAAATAATCCTATTATTACGTCCTCTCTCCCTACGTTTATCACATCCAATACTTCACACACCTCTTCCTTAACTACAATATCTGCATCGTTCCCATCTTTTGTGAAGACGGATGCAAAGTATTCATTAAGAACAATAGCAACATCTTCCAGCAAGTTCCACCACAAAAACTTTTTGAACTGAAGGGTGCAGGAAAATGTCTAATAGCGAATGCTGCAAAGTGCCCCACTCGAGCAAGATTTGGTCCAATTTGATGTCAACCAAAATAATAATGATAAAATTATCTGAAATATTTATTTATTAGGAATGTGCACATTTGACATGAGCTTTTCAGTAATGTTTCCACATTTTTAAATTATTTTGGGGTCGGAGTTATCTTGCACTCATCATTGCTCACATGCACAAGTTAAAGATGAGTATATCATATAATCTAAAATCAACTAAAACCCTAGTTAAATGAGCATGCTTTATAGATTTTAATTTATATGAACAAAGAACAGTACAGCACAGGAACAGGCCATTTGGCCCTCCAAGACTGCGCCAATCTTGATGCCTGTCTAAACTAAAACCTTCTGCACTTCCAGGGACCGTATCCCTCTATTCCCATCCTATTCATGTATTTGTCAAGATGCCTCTTAAACATCGCTATCGTACCTGCTTCCACCACCTCCCACGGCAGCAACGTCCAGGCACTCACCACCCTCTGTGTAAAGAACTTGCCTCACACATCCCCTCTAAACTTTGCCCCTCACACCTTAAACCTATGTCCCCTAGTAACTGACTCTTCCACCCTGGGAAAAAGCTTCTGACTATCCACTCTGTCCATGCCACTCATAACTTTGTAAACCTCCATCATGTCACCCCTCCACCTCCGTCGTTCCAGTGAAAGCAATCCGAGTTTATCCAACCTCTCCTCATAGCTAATGCCCTCCAGACCAGGCAACATCCTGGTAAACCTCTTCTGTACCCTCTCCAAAGCCTCCACGTCCTTCTGGTAGTGTGGCGACCAGAATTGCACGCAATATTCTAAGTGTGGCCTAACTAAAGTTCTGTACAGCTGCAGCATGACTTGCCTATTTTTATACTCTATGCCCCGACCGATGAAGGCAAGCATGCCGTATGCCTTCTTGACTACCTTATCCACCTGCGTTGCCACTTTCAGTGACCTGTGGACCTGTACGCCCAGATCTCTCTGCCTGTCAATGCTCCTAAGGGTTCTGCCATTTACTGTATACCTCCCAATGTATTAGACCTTCCAAAATGCATTACCTCACATTTGTCCGGATTAAACTCCATCTGCCATTTCTCCGCCCAAGTCTCCAACTGATCTATATCCTGCTGTATCCTCTGACAATCCTCTTCACTATCCACAACTCCACCAACCTTTGTGTCGTCCGCAAACTTACTAACCAGCTACATTTTCCTCCAAATCATTTATATATACTACAAACAGCAAAGGTCCCAGCACTGATCCCTGCGGAACACCACTACCCACAGCCCTCCATTCAGAAAAGCACCCTTCCACTTCTACCCTCTGTCTTCTATGACCGAGCTAGTTCTGTATCCATCTTGCCAGCTCACCACTGATCCCGTGTGACTTCACCTTTTGTGAACATTGTGTAACTATCACTATTGTGTCACTGGTTAAAAAAAGTGCTATGATTAAATCATCAAAGATCAATTTTCACCTTGGGGTAAAACTGTTCTGTGGATTACAGTGTATTTCATATACTGGATAGATTTTCCTTTTCCACTCGAGTGCAGTGCGTAGAGTAAAAATCATGCAGCATATTGCACACATGTGCTGGTATCCATTGGATTTTGATCTATTTCAATCAATAGATGGGAAATTGGGCTGGCTCCATTGTGGGTGTGTAATGCTCCCCACACTATTTTCTTCTGTGAACAGCACCTGTGGAATCTGTTGTATCGAGTGCAATAGCAGGAAAATCTGCTGTAATAATTCCAATTTCGAGCAGTTGACCAATGGTGCACCAACAGAAGTACAGACCCAGATTCATTTCTAAAATTTGAGAATCTGACTAAGGATTGTCTAAGTTATGAAACTTGAAGTGGTGACATTGATTAGAGAGAAAGAATGTACATTTATATAACCCCTTTCACCACCTCAGGACTTCTCAAAGCACTTTACAATCAATGAATTACTTTTGAAGTGCAGTTACTATTGTTATGTAGGGAAAAGTGGCAGCCAATTTGCGCACACAAGATTATACAAAAATAGACAGTTAATGAGACAATATCTTTTAGTATTTTAGTCAAGGGAGGATTCCTGCTCTCCTTCAGATAGACCTTTTTATGCCGACCTGAAAGGACCTCAATGTAATCACATCATCCAAAAGATGGCACATCTGACAGTGTAGCACTCTCTGTGCTGCACTGAAATATCAGCCTGAATTACCTGCTTAAATTACTGGAGATGGACTTTAACCCATAATATTCTGGCTCAGACACAAGAGAGCTAACCACTGAACCCAGGCTGATACCTTAAAATCATCATCACAGGAACAGCAGGGAAATGTGAAGGAGAGCCCTGCCGGGTTGATGTGGTTAACATTATGGTTTCCACTTGCTCTCATTGCAGAAGTTGATGAGCAGGCCAGCTGTCCAGCCTCACTGTGCCTGACATGTGGAAAGGAGAGGGTTAAAGAAGAAAAAAGCATTCACTTTCAAATATTGAACAAATGATTATGGGACTCGAATGGGAATTCATTTCATTATGTGGCTCTTAATTTTGATGATTTTCCAATTTAAAAACTTAAACCATGAATTAGAGAAAGGAATAGTATTTCCCTTTAGAGTAATAAAGCTCTTGAGAAAGACATATAAGGCTGAGTACAAAGACAGGATCTTCATTCTAAGAAATAATAAACTGTATAAGGTTGGTATTGTCATGCCCGGCTCCCACCTGCCAAGAATGAGGCACATTAATTTTGTCATGAACATTGATTTTAAACTGTTTCTGGAGTGAGGGGAGGACTTGTTGAACAGATCAGCTATGGCTGGAAAAGACATTTGCCTATTAACAGACCGTGTTTAGAAGGACAAAGCAGCCATTCCCTGACACATTCAACCCACAATAGACTTTTGATCAGCAGACATTGAAGGTGGGGAAGCTCACATTCCAGGTTGACTGCTAAGATGGCTGAATGCACAATTGGACATGGTGAAACTAGCTAGTCACATGACTAACCTGCTGGGCAACCTGAGTTTTTTGAATTTGTATAAACAGTTTGGGCAGAAAGCTGTTTGCTCCTGGACTGAGGAGATCTCTCCTTTCTGCTCCCATCTCTTTTTCATGAGCCTCTGAATCCACTGAAGACACATTAACCCCAAGAGAGAAAAGTCTCCTACAGTGAACAAGATTTAAGAAGAATACTGAGCCCCAACAAAAAGCAAGATCTACCTGCAATCAAGGACTCTACAGTTAGCTCGAAGAACCATAACAACAACTCTTCAGATATTGCCTCAAACCTTTCCACTTTATTTTTCTTCTGCTCTTTTCTGTCTCTACTTGCATGTCTGTATCAAGTATGCATGCTAGCATGGAGCGCAGCGTGTATCCATAGGTGTTAACCAAATTAGAGTTTAAATTTAATAAATTTCAACTTTTCTTCTTTAAATGTAAGAAAACCTGTTTGTGCTGGTTTCTTTGCCTTATAATTGGAAAGTGATGAACAAGGATTCACCAAGGGGGAGCTCAAAACACGGTGTGTTTAAAATTAAACCCTGTTACAGTAAGACCAGGTGAAGGCTGAAATGGAACCCGAGACCTCTTACTCACCTGGGCGTATCAATATAAACAGTGCTAGATATTGAATAATAACTTCTGTTGTATGATTGCCTTCAAGAGTGATAGTCCTTTAAGGTCTCAGAGTCATGTGACTCGAGGACAGAGTCACTCTGCTACTGTAACACCTAGAGGCAGTCTCTGTAAATAGTTAGCCCTGCACTGTATATACTTGTTAGCTGTTAATAAACTTGTTTGAGATCTTCAACCAACTGGACTCCACACATCTCATTTATGTTGCATCCGACAACACAAAAAGAACTCATTACATGGTGGCAGCTCATCAGTACAACTTCAAGAAATAAAAGTCAAGGTTTAAATGAGACAAATCAAACTTTGTGGTAAAATTAATTTTGATAGAGCCTTTACTTCCCAAATGATCCTTTTTTTTCAAATTCTAGAAAAGATGCTCAAATATTGTTGGAGCACAGCACAAGGAATCAAAAGCTTCCCTCGTTATCCAGGGTTATAAGAAGATTTTCTGCTCCAATATGATGAAAAGAAATCTGGAAATTGAAGACAATGATTTTCCATTTTATCTACAAGATTTATTTCTGGAAAATGGTAAGTAGCTTCAATTCAAAGACAAATTGCTATGATAAAATTGAAAATAGTAAACAAGGTTGAAGAATTCCCAATGTATACCTCAGGGGTCATAATGTGCATGTGATTTTTTTTTCTACATTTATTGTTTGTTGTAACAGTGGCTTAAATTCCTTTTGGAATGTGTTTTACATTGTTATATTCTCTTCATTAGTTCCCTTTAAAAGAATCTTTGCACTGTGTATCTTCCTCAGGTAAACCCACTGTCACTGCAGTACTCTGGGAAACAAGGGGAATGATTTTAAGGGAGGGGAAACTTCCTCTGTGCCTGAGTATCATATATTCATTTCTTTCTGCATAGTGAACATGAGAATTGGGAGCAGGAGTAGACCATACAGCCTGTCAAGTCTGCTCTGCTATTCAATACGATCATAGCTGATCTTCTGCCTCAACTCCACTTTCCTGCCCACTCCCCATATCCCTCTTCCCTCAGAGACCAAAAATCTATCTATCTCAGCCTTAAATATGCTCAATGACAGAGCATCCACATCTCTAGGGTAGAGAATTCTAAAGATTCACAACCCTCTGAGTAAAGAAATTTCTCCTCATCTCAGTCCTGAATGATTGTCCCCTTATCCTGAGACTGTGCCCCTGTGTTCTAGATTCCCCAGCCAGGAGAAACAACCTCTCAGTGTCTACCCTGTCCAGCCCCTTCAGAATCTTGTATGTTTCAATGAGATCGCCTCATTCTTCTAAACTCTAGAGAGTATAGACCCAGTTTACTCAACACCTCATCAGAATGCAACCCTCTCATCCCAGGGACCAATCTAATGAACCTTCGTTGTACCATCTCCAATGCAAGTATATCCTTCCTTAAATATGGAAACCAAAACTGCACACAGTACTCCGGGTGTGAACTCGCCAAAGCCCTGTACAAGTGTAGCAAGAGTTCCTTATTCATGAACTTCAATTCCCTTGTAATAAAGGCCAATATGCCATTTGCCTTCCTAATTGCTTGCTGTATCTGCATGCTAACTTTCTAAGTTCTTTGTATGAGTACACCCCAAATCTCTCTAAACATCAACATTTAGAAGTTTCATGCCTTTTAAAAATTATTCTGCCTTTCTGTTCTTACAACCAAAGTGAATAACCTCACATTTCCTCACATTATACTCCATCTGCCACCTTGTTACCTCTTCACTTAACCTGTCTATATCTCTTTGTGTCATCCTCACAGCTTACGTTCCCATCTAGCTTTGTATTGTCAGCAAACTTAGATATATTACTCTCGGTCTCTTAGTCTAAGTCAGTTATATAGATTGTAAATAGGTGAGGCCCCAGCACTGATCCTTGCAGTACTCCACTTGATATAGCCTGCCAACTTAAAAATGCCCCATTTATCCCTACTTTCTGCTTCCTGTTAATTAACCAATCCTTCGTCCATGCTAACTGGGCTGCAGTTCCCTGTTTTCTCTCACCCTCCTTTCTTGAATAGTAACAACATTTGCTAACTTCCAATTCTCTGGGACCATTTTAAAATCTAGGGAATTTTGGAAAATTGGAACCAGTGCACCCACTATCGCTGCAGCTACCCCTTTTAGAACCCTAGGATGTAGGCCATCAGGTCCTGCGATTTGTCAGCATTTAGTCCCTTTAAGTTTCTCCAATGCTTTTTCTCTGCTGATATTGATTACATTAAGCTCCTCACTCATATTGGCCCCTTTGTTACCCTTTATTTCTGGTATGTAATTTGTGATTTCTATTGTGAAGACAGACACAAAACATTTGTTCAACATCTCTGCCATTTCCTCGTTCCCCATGATAATTTCTCCTGCCTTTGCCTCTAAGGGACCAACATTTATTTTAGCTACTCTATTTTTATATGCTTGTAAAAGCTCTCACAATCTGTTTTTATATTTCTGGCTAGTTTGTTCTCATTCTATTTTTTCCCCTTTTATCAACTTTTGCTGATTTTTAAACCACTCCCAATCCTCACGCTTACTACGATTCTTTGCAATATAATAAGCCTCTTCTTTTAATCTAATACTATCCTTAACTTACCTAGTAAGCCATGGATGAATCTTTCTCGCTGAGTTTTTGTTTTAAATGAATGTATTTTTGTTGAATAGTTTGAATTGCTTCTTTGAATGTTCCTCACTGTTTATTTGCTCCCATAGTTTTTATACTATTTACCCAATCAACCTACACACGAACAAGGAGCGGGAGTAGGCCACTCGGCCCCTCAAGCCTGCTCCACCATTCAACAAGATCATGGCTGATTGGATTGTATGCTCAACTCCACATTCCCGCCTGCCCCCGATATCCTTCCACCCTCTTGCTTATCAAGAATCGATCTACCTCTGCCTTAAAAATAGTCAAAGACTCTGCTTCCACTGCCTTTTGAGGAAGAAAATTCCAAAGACTCTCTATATGAGATATTAGGACCAATGATAAAAGGCATAGTCAAAGACGTAGATTTTAAAGGAGGCTCTGAGAGAAACAAATTCTCCTCATCTCTGTCTTAAATGGGCGAACCCCTTATTTTTAAACAGTGACCCCAAGTTCTAGATTCTCCAACAAGGGGAAACATCCTTTCCACATCCACCCTGTCAAAGACCCCTCAGGATCTTATATGTTTCAATCAAGTTAACTCTTAGCTTCTAAACTTTAGTGGATACAAGCCTAGCCTGTCCAACCTTTCCTCATAAGACAACCCTCCCATTCTAGGCATGAGTCCAATAAACCTTCTCTGAACTGCTTCCAATGCCTTTATATCCTTCCTTAAAGAAGGAGACTAATACTGTACACAGTACTCCAGATGTGGTCTCACCAATGCGCTGTATAGCTGAAGCATAACCTCCATACTTTCTGCATTCCATTCCCCTCACAATAAATGATAACATTCTATTGGCTTTCCCAATTACTTGCTGTACCTGTATACTAACCTTTTGCCTTCTTTTAATTGAGAACTGCCAGGGTGACATTGGCCATCTCAATTTCTCTGCTCCCCTCACTCATTCTCATGTGTCTCCCTCCAAACTTGCTGCACTCCATTCTCTCAGGTCTAATCCCAATGTTGTGATCAAACCTGCTGATAAGCGTGGTGCGTTGTTGTCTGGCATACTGACCTCCACCTTGCAGAGGCTCAGCGCCAACTCTCAGACACTTCTTCCAACTTCCCCCCGGACCCTGACCCCACCACTGAACATCAAACCACTGTATCCAGTACTGTCACTGACCTCATCCCCTCCAGAGATCTTTCCTCTACAGCTTCCAACCTCATAGTCTCACAACCCCGGACAGCCCACTTCTACCTCCTTCCCAAAATCCACAGGCAGGACTGTCCTGGTAGACCCATCGATTCAGCCTGTTCCTGCCTCACTGAACTTATTTCTTCATATCTTGACTATCTTTTCTTCCCTGGTCCAGTCTCTTCCCACCTACATCTGTGACTCTTCTGAAGTCATTTTGACAATTTCCAGTTTCCTGGAAATAACCTCCTCCTCTTCACTATGGACGTCCAATCTCTCTACACCTCCATCCCCCACCAGGATGGTTTGAGGGCTGTCCGCTTCTTCCTTGAACAGAGGCCCAACCAATCCACCAGCACCCTCCTTCGCCTGACTGAACTTGTTCTCACATTGAACAACTTTTCCTTCAACTCCACTCACTTCCTTCAAGTAAAAGGTGTTGCTATGGGTACCCGCATGGGTCCTAGTTATGCCTGTCTTTTTGTGAGATATGTCAAACATTCTTTGTTCCAGTCCTACTCAGACCCCCTCCCCCAACTCTTTTTCCGGTACATTGATGACTGTATCAATGCCATTTCCTGTTCCCGCCCTGAACTGAAAAACTTTATCAACTTTGCTTCTAATTTCCACCCTTCTCTCACCTTTACACGGTCCATCGCCAACACTTCCCTTCCTTTCCTCAACTTCTCTGTCTCCATCTCTGGGGGTAGGCTGTCTACTAATATTCATTATACGCCCACCGACTCCCACGGCTACCCTGACTACACTTCCTCACACCCTGTTTCCTGTAAGGACTCCATCCCATTCTCCCAGTTTCTCCGTCTCTGACGCATCTGCTCTGACGATGCAACTTCCATAACAGTGCTTCTGACATGTCTTCCTTTTACGTCAACCAAGGATTCCCCCCCACTGTGGTTGACAGGACCCTCAATCGTGTCTTCCTGCACTTCTGCCCTCACCACTTCCCCTCCCTCCCTCCCAGAATCGCGACAGGGTTCCCCTTTCCACCCCGCCAGCCTCCACATCCAAAGGATCATCCTCCGTCATTTCAGCCACCTCCAGCATGATGTCACCAGCAAACACATCTTCCCTTCCTCTCCCCTGGCAGCATTCCAAAGGGATCATTCCCTCCGCGACACCCTGGTTCACTCCTTCATCACCCCCGATACCTCGTCCCCTTCCCACAGCACCTTTCCATGCAATTGCAGTAGGTGTAATACCTGCCCTTTTGTCTCCTCTCTCCTCACCATCCAAGACCCCAAACACTCCTTCCAAGTGAAGCAGCGATTTACTTGTACTTCCTTCAATTTAGTATACTGTATTCGCTGCTCACAATGTGGTCGCCTCCATATTGGGGAGACCAAATGCAGATTGGGTGACCGCTTTGCTGAACACTTCCGCTCAGTCTGAAAGCATGACCCCGAGCTTCCGGTTGCTTGCCATTTCAACACGCTCCACTGCTGTCATGCCAACATTTCTGTCTTGGGATTGCTGCAGTGAACATCAACGCAAGCTCGAGGAGCAGCACCTGATCTTTCGATTAGGCACTCTACAGCCTTGCGGACTGAACATAGAGTTCAATAATTTCAGAGCATGACTGGCCTTTTTTTATATTTTTTATTTTGTTTTATTTTATTTTTTAATCATGTGCCTGTTTTTCATGTAGACAGAGCTGCTCATTATTCCGCTATTAACTAATGCTTTGTCTCTCTGGACTAATGCTTTGTCTTTCACCACAAGCATTAACACTCTCTTTGCCTTTGTCCCAGGACAGCTTTGTTATTTAATCTCTCCTGCCCTTTTCCTTAACACACACCTCCCCTTTTGTTCCCTTCGCCACCATCGCCCCCCACCCTTCACTTGCTTACAACCTAATTCTTTTCTAACCTTTCCCAGTTCTGATTGAAGGTCACAGACCTGAAACGTTAGCTCTGCTTCTCTCTCCACAGATGCTGCCAGACTTGCTGAGTATTTCCAGCACTTTCTGTTTTAATTTCAGATTTCCAGCATCTGCAGTATTTTGTTTTTATTTTAGTGCTTTTACCTGTTTGAAATCACTAAATGTTTAACTTTTTGCAGTGATGCTTTGTGGGCTGGTTGGATTTTCTGATTTTTACAAGGCCCAATGGCTTGAACCCATTGTGATGTGGCAGCAGGCAGATGGTTGCTTTGGAAAGCCTGGTAAGTGATTCATTTTAAACAGTGAATATTAATCAATGCTACAGATAATGTTCTGTTGACATGCCTCATAAGCTGATTTAAAACAGTTGCATGGAAATACCTAAAAGTTACAGTACGGAATCAGGCCCTAACCGGTCCATATTGATGTTTACTGCCCATGTGATTAAATAGTCCTCATCATATTTACCCACCCTGTTCATCTATCCCTAATTATTGAAAGGTATTTTTTGTTAAACCTTGTTACACTTTGTCAGATTGGATTCAGCTATGATGTAATTTATGTTACGACCGAGGAGTGATGGACAAAAGGTTTGGGCTTGTACACAAGCTGATAATCATCAGCAATTCGACTGCCTGTCTGGCCTTTTAAACTTTCTGGTTCTTCCGAACAGAGGGAGTGGATTTTTAAACACTTACAGGAGAATTAATTCGCTGAGGTGCTCATACGTGGCTTTCGTCTTTAGTGCTTGTATCCAACAATCAAAATTAATTTGCTTTATCCTCCCAAATTCTATATAAGTCTGCCCAGACAATCTCCGGAGGTTCTGAAACTTCTCTTGGGAAGCTCCCGGGACTTATACATAGCGAGAATAGCCTTTTTTGCCATCTCATAATCTGCAGAAGCCTCCTTAGAAAGCATGGCATAAACTTAATGAGCTCTGCTCAGCAACCTGCTTTGCATAAGCGGTGCTCAGCTTTCCTTTGGCCACTTCATCTGTTTGGCTGTCTTTTCCAGGGAGGGAGGGATTGCACAAATTTAAACAGCTCTCCACTGTGTCCTGAGCTGGAGACAGACCTTTCCCCACCTGAACATCCACTGGAGGTAAGACCACTCTTTTGTCTTAGTTCCATCTTTTTAACTTCAACTTTCCTTCTTCTTCCTCTCTTTCTCTTTGTAATTCTAGTTCGTTTTTTTGTTGTCAATTTTTCCTCAAGCTCAAGTTTTCTTATTTCTATTTTTTTTTCCTTGCCAAGCTTAAGTTTTTTCCATTTCTTTTGCTTTTTCTTTTCCCGTTTAAAGTTCAAGCTGCCTCATCTGCAACTGAATTTTAGCTAATTCAACTGCACTACCCTCTGATTTGATTTCTTCTTCCAATTTCAAATGTGCTATTACTTCAATAATGTCTGCTTACATGGCTTCTGATTGTAACTCTAATGCCAACAAGCCTGCCAAATCCTTTAGTTTAACTTTGGTTAAGTATCTCAAATCACTCAGGTGTGCAGATTGCAAGCTGATTCTGGAGATTCGAGTTTGGTGAGTGATGAGGTCAGTGAAGGGGGGAGGAGGGGCTCCATTTTTCTACTTTTTGTTCCTACTTTTTTAACCCTCCTGTATTTGGTTCTTGCTTCAGTGCTGGGAAGGAGCTGATTGGTGAGTACCTGGTAAGCTATTCTACTTATAATAAATAGTCTGTAAAGTTAAGGTATGGCAGGGCAGTTCTACCGATTGAAATGTACTGCCTGTGGTATGTGGGAAGTCATGGAAGCACCATGTGTCCGAGACAAAAACATCTGCAAGGAAGTGTCACCAGCTGCAGAAGCTTGAGCTCCGGGTTTCGGAACTTGAGCGGAGGCTGGAGTCACTGTTGTTCATCCACGAGGTGGAGGACTATGCGGATAGCACATTTAGGGATGTGGTCACACCACAGGTTAGGAACATGTAGGCAGGTAGGGAATGGGTGACCGCCAGGCAGTCTAAGAGAACCAGGCGGGTAGTGCAGGAGTCCCCTGATATGATCTCACTCACTAATCGGTTTTCCATTTTGCATACTGGTGAGGGTGATGGTTCCTCAGAGGAGTGCAGTCAGAGCCAAGTTTGTGGCACCACTGGTGGCTCAGCTGCATAGGAGGGAAGGAAGAAGAGTGAAAGAGCAATAGTTATAGGGGATTCATTAGTTAGGGAAACAGACAGGCATTTCTGTGGCAGTAAATGTGACTCCAGGATGGTGCCGGGGTCATGGATGTCACGGAGTGGCTGCAGGACATTCTTCTGGGGGAGGGTGAACAGCCAGTGGCCATGGTCCACATTGTTACCAATGACATTGGTAAGAAAAGAGATGAGGCCCTTAAAGCAGATTTTAGGGAGCTAGGAAGAAAATTAAAAAGCAGGACCTCAAAAGCAGTAATCTCAGGATTACTCCCAATGCCATGTGCAAGTGAGCACAGCAATCGGAGATAAAAACAAGAAATGCTGAAAATACTCAGCAGGTCTGGCAGCATCTGTGGAGAGAGAAGCAGAGTTAACATTTCAGGTTAGTGACCCCACATCAGAGTTCCATATTTCAAAGAACGAACAAAGAACAGTACAGCACAGGAACAGGCCATTCGGCCCTCCAAGCCTGCGCCGATCTTGATGCCTGTCTAAACTAAAACCTTCTGCACTTCCGGGGTCCGTATCCCTCTATTCCCATCCTATTCATATATTTGTGAAGATGCCTCTTAAACATCGCTATTGTACCTGCTTCCACCATCTCCCCGGCAGCAAGTTCCAGGCACTCACCACCCTCTGTGTAAAAAAAATTGCCTCACACATCCCCTCTAAACTTTGCCCCTCTCACCTTAAACCTATGTCCCCTAGTAACTGACTCTTCCCCCCCCCGGGGAAAAAGTTTCTGACTATCCACTCTGTCCATGCCACTCATAACTTTGTAAACCTCTATCACCTCCGTCGTTCCAGTGAAAACAATCTGAGTTTATCCAACCTCTCCTCATAGCTAATGCCCTCCAGACCAGGCAACGTCCTGGTAAACCTCTTCTGTACCCTCTCCAAAGCCTCCACATCCTTCTGGTAGTGTGGCAACCAGAATTGTACGCAATATTCCAAGTGTGGCCGAACTAAGGTTTTGTACAGCTCCAGCATGACTTGCCAATTTTTATACTCAATGCCCCGACCGATGAAGGCAAGCATGCCGTATGCCTTCTTGACTACCTTATCCGCCTGCATTGCCACTGTCAGTGATCTGTGGACCTGTACGCCCAGATCTCTCTGCCTGTCAATACTCCTAAGGGTTCTGCCGTATACTTCCCACCTGTATTAGACCTTCCAAAATGCATTACCTCACATTTGTCCGGATTAAACTCCATCTGCCATTTCTCCGCCCAAGTCTCCAACCGATCTATATCCTGCTGTATCCTCTGACAATTCTCATCACTGTCCGCAACTCCACCAACCTTTGTGTCGTCCGCAAACTTACTAATCAGACCAGCTACATTTTCCTCCAAATCATTTATATGTACTACAAACAGCAAAGGTCCCAGCACTGATCCCTGCGGAACAGCACTAGTCACATCCCTCCATTCAGAAAAACACCCTTCCACTGCTACCCTCTGTCTTCTATGACCGAGCTAGTTCTGTATCCATCTTGCCAGCTCACCTCTGATCCTTTGTGACTTCACCTTTTGTACCTTGTCAAAGGCTTTACTGAAGTCCATGTAGACGACATCCGCTGCCCTTCTTTCATCAATCATCTTCGTCACTTCCTCAAAAAACCCGATCAAGTTAGTGAGACACGACCTCCCCTTCACAAAACCATGCTGCTCTCACTAATAAGTCCACTTGTTTCCAAATGGGAGTAAATCCTATCCCGAAGAATCCTCTCCAATAATTTCCCTACCACTGACTTAAGGCTCATCGGCCTGTAATTTCCTGGATTATCCTGACCACCCTTCTTAAACAAAGGAACAACATTTTCTATTCTCCAGTCCTCTGGGACCTCACCTGTAGCCAATGAGGATACAAAGATTTCTGTCAAGGCCCCAGCAATTTCCTCCCTTGCCTCCCTCAGTAATCTGGGGTAGATCCCATCAGGCCCTGGGGACTTATCTACCTTAATAAAAGCAAAATACTGCGGATGCTGGAAATCTGAAACAAAAACAAGAAATGCTGGAATCACTCAGCAGGTCTGGCAGCATCTGTGGAAAGAGAAGCAGAGTTAACGTTTCGGGTCAGTGACCCTTCTTCGGAACCGACTTATCTACCTTAATGTTTTTCAAGTCGCCCAACTCCTCCTCTTTGATATCAGCATGACACAGACTATCTACACACCCTTCCCTAGACCCATCATCCACCAAGTCCTTGTCTTTGGTGAATATTGATGCAAAGTACTCATTTAGTACCTCGCCCATTTCCTCTGGCTCCATGCATAGATTCCCTCCTCTGTCCTTGAGTGGGTCAACCCTTTCCCGGGCTACCCTCGTGCTCTTTTATATACGTATAAAAAGCCTTGGGATTCTCCTTAATCCTGTTTGCCAATGACTTTTCATGACCCGGCACAGTGGTGCAGTGGCGCGCACCGCAGCCTCACAGCTCCAGCAACCTGGGTTTGGTTCTGGGTACTGCCAGTGCGGAGTTTGCAAGTTTTCCCTATGACCGCGTGGGTTTCCGCTGGGTGCTCCGGTTTCCTCCCACAGCCGAAGACTTGCAGGTTGATAGTAAATTGGCCATTGTAAATTGCCCCTAGTATAGGTGGGTGGTAGGAGAATGGCGGGGATGTGGTATGGAATATGGGATTAATGTCGGATTAGTTTCAAGGGGTGGTTGTTGGTCGGCACAGACTAGGTGGGCTGAAGGACCTGTTTCAGTGCCGTATGACTCTATGCCCCCTTTTAGCCCTCTTGACTCCTTGCTTAAGTTCCTTCCTACTTTCTTCATATTCCTCAAGGGCTTTGTCTTTTTCCAGCCTTCCAGCCCTTACGAATGCTTCATTTTTCTTTTTGACTAGGCTCACAATATCCCTCGTTATCCAGGGTTCCTGAAACTTGCCAAACCTATCCTTCATCCTCACAGGAACATGCCGGTCCTGGTTTCTAATCAACTGACGTTTGAAAGACTCCCACATATCAGATGTTGATTTATCCTCAAACAGCCGCCCCCAATCTAAATTCTTCAGTTCCTGCTTAATATTGTTATAATTAGCCTTCCCCCAATTTAGCGCCTTCCCCCAATTTAGCACCTTCACCCAAGGACTACTCTTATCCTTATCCACAAGTACCTTATAACTTAGGGAATTATGGTCATTGTTCCCGAAATGGTCCCCTACTGAAACATCGACACAGATTTAAAGTAATTAGTAAGAGAAACTTGGGCATATTAGTTGCTCATTTTTGAAGAAACAGCAGATGAGACATGTTGTTGCAAAACTGGCAGACAGTCCAACTTCTGAGCACACGTAGACAGGTCACTGTGATCTTTTTGAACAGTTCTTTTCAGGTAGCGTTGAAAAGTATTTTAGCAGACTTTCTTCAAAGGCAGGAAACGAAATGAATTGACACAATGGACTTCTCAGGGTCTTTTATGGAATTGCTACAAAGCGAGCTGGGTTGTGGTCTTCTCTCCATTTTACACTTCTTCAGCAGACTTGACTTTATCAGCTGCTCACTCAAGAAGGTAAAACACACATTCTGACCCAACAGCCAAAAAGCTTGAGCTTTTTTTTCCAGTGATCCCAGGTGCGCTGCTGCTGGGCTTGTCCAATCAAGGGACATTGTCACTTCTCTGCCCCTGTTACCAGGGTTTCTGTTCTATCTTTAACTTGAGTCATGTGACAACCAGTAACATTGTTGCCAATTCAGTTCCTTCAATGCCCCCGTTATGGCTCTCTTTAAAAAAAAACTGGTCCAACATTTATTCAGTTTAACATTTAAAAATATTTTTAACAAAAACAGAATCACATTAATGATTTAGACGTGACTATAGGAGGTCTGATCAGTAAGTTCGCAGATGCCATGAAAATTGGTGGTGTTGTAACTGGTGAGGAGGAAAGCTTTAGATTCCAGGACAATATTGATGGGCTGGTAAGATGGGTGGAGCAGTGGCAAATGGAATTTAATCCTGAGAAGTGTGAGGTGATGCACTTTGGGAGGACTAACAAGGCAAGGAAATATACAATAGATGGTAGGACCCTAGGAAGTACAGAGGGTCAGAGGGACCTTGGTGTACTTGTCCATCGATCACTGAAGGCAGCAGCATAGGTAGATAAGGTGGTTAGGAAGGCATATTGGCTTACTTGCCTTTATTAGCCGAGGCATAGAATGTATGAGCAGGGAGGTTATGATGGAGCTGTATAAAACACTAGTTAAGCCACAGCTGGAGTACTGTGTACAGTTCTGGGCACCACACTATAGGAAGGATGTGATTGTACTGGAGAGGGTGCAGAGGAGATTCACCAGGATGTTGCCTGGGCTGGAGCATTTCAGCTATGAAGAGAGACTGGATAGGCTAGGATTGTTTTCCTTAGAGCAGAGAAGGCTGAGGGGAGACCTGATTGAGGTATACAAAATTATGAGGGGCATAGATAGGATAGATAGGAAGAAACTTTTTCCCTCAGCGGAGGGGTCAATAACCAGAGGGCATAGATTTAAGGTAAGGGGCAGAAGGTTTAGAGGGGATTTGAGGGAAAAAAGTTTCACCCAGAGGGTGGTTGGAATCTGGAACACACTGCCTGAAGAGGTGGTAGAGCCAGGAACCCTCACAACATTTAAGAAGTATTTAGATGAGCACTTGAAATACCATAGAATACAAGGCTATGGACCAAGTGCTGGAAAATGGGATTAGAATAGATAGGTGCTTGATGGCCAGCACAGACACGATGGGCCGAAAGGCCTGTTTCTGTGCTGTATAACTCTATGACTCTGTGACTTTCAAAACATGTATTACTATACAAATTGGCTGCACTACAAGTGTGCGAGGACATGACTCCTTATGCAATGTCCACCCGCTATCGACAGGAAGACCTGGAATGAGCTGCGGAAAGGGGTGTTTCGCGTTCACAAACCCATTAGTATGGGTTCCTCTCAGGTGATGCTCTGCTTCCTGGCTATAGCCAGCCAGATTGAGAGGCAGGCTGGCTGCTGAGCAGGTCAACCTGTGGCACCAGGCCACAGACTGGGAATAAAGAGGAGGGAGGGAAGGAGGGGGAAATCCAGGGCAGGGTGGGGGTGTGCATTGTTAGAGGACGCAGCAAGATTGATGATCATGAGAGGGTGGGCTGCATTGAGGAGGGGACCAGAGAGATCGAGGTTCTGGGCGAAGGACATCGGAGGGGAAGGTGAGGGATCTGTTAGTTTGGGGACTTTGGGGAAACACTCCTGCTGTTCCTAGCACACAAGCAATTCATTGAGCAGTATTCACCTTCTTACAACTGGAGGCCTGGGAAATCTTGCTGGTCAATGATGAAGCTGGAGCAGAGATAAAGAGCCCAATATTAACTCACAGTCATGTTGGGACCAGGGTGAGGGGAATGTTCCAGTATCAATGGGAACCACAAAAGTAAGTTCAGCATGTCTGCCTGTAGCTTCCTAATTCTGTCACCTGACTCGTGGGTTTGCTGTTGATTGAGTGGCAGCGGGTGAGATGAGGCCCAACATGAAAACATCTCAATTCCAGCATTTAAAGGGTCAATCCAAAGATGTATTTTGCAGGAGCTTGGAGTTGGAAACAACAGAGGAAGAACTCTCAGTGTGGAATCAAGATGCCTAAAGGCTGAGATCCACTTGATGTGCTGCTGGGAGAAATCTCTTTAGGTTGTAAAACAAATTATAAACGTGTATTAGGTCTCGAAAAAGAGCATGGCTTTAGAAGTGTTGACTGGATGCACACTATATCTAACATTATTATTTCCAAGAGGAAAAAGTGCAAGTCTTGCAACATTTTACCTGGTTAGGTTTTCTATTTGTGGTGGAATAGTTTCAAGTCTGTTTCCCCTAAGTGAAGAGCTGGAGAGAGATACTCTTACTCTACAACGGGAGGGAGAAACCTGCTGCTGCTACAAAACAGGTCTGGTTGGAAGGTCCAGGCAGGCGGCACAGTGGCGCAGTGGTTCGCACTGCAGCCTCACAGCTCCAGTGACCCGGGTTCGGTTCTGGGTACTGCCTGTGCGGAGTTTGCATGTTCTACCTGTGACCGCGTGGGTTTTCGCCGGGTGCTCTGGTTTCCTCCCACAGCCAAAGACTTGCAGATTGATGGGTAAATTGGCCATTATAAATTGCCCCTAGTGTAGGTAGGTGGTAGGGGAATTGAGGGAAGAGTCATTGCGAGTTACAGCACTGAAACAGGCCCTTCGGCCCACCGAGTCTGTGCCGACCAGCAATCATTTATATTAATCCTACATCAATCCCATATTCCCTACCACATCCCCACCAGAAGCAGCAGAGGACGACGACGACAATTACAACAGCAACTTGCATTTATATAGCACTTTAATAAAATAGTAAAAAGGCCCACGGCACTTTACAGGAGTGTTATGGGGAAAGAAATTGACACTGAGTCTCATGAGGAGATATTAGGTCAAAGAGATAAGCTTTAAGGAATGTCTTAAAAGGAGAAAAGTGAGGTGGAGAGGCAGAGAGGTGCAGGGAGGGAATTCCAGAGCTTCGGGCATTGGCAGCTGAAGGCAAGGCCCCCAATGGGGAAGTGATTAAAAACGGGGATGGTCCAGAGGCCAGAATTGGCAAAGTGGTCAAGGAGGTTGTAGGGCTGGAGGTGGTTAGAGTTCGGGAGGGGTGAGGCCCTGGAGTGATTAAAAAATTAGGATAAAAATTTTAAAATCAAGGCATTAACCAGGAGCCAATGTCAATCGGCGAGCACAGAGGTGATAGGTGAAGCAGACTTGATGAGAGTTAGGACACAGGCACCAGAGATTTGGACGAGTTCAAGTTTGTGTGTGGTAGAACATAGGAGATTGGCCCAGAGAGAACAAAGAACAGTACAGCACAGGAACAGGCCATTTGGCCCTCCAAGCCTGCGCCAATCTTGATGCCTGCCTAAACTAACACCTTCTGCACTTCCGGAGCCCATATCCCTCTATTCCCTTCCTATTCATGTATTTGTCAAGATGTCTCTTAAACGTTGCTATCGTATCTGCTTCCACCACCTCCCCTGGCAGCAAGTTCCAGGCACTCACCACTCTCTGTGTAAAAAAACTTGCCTCGCGAATCCCCTCTAAACTTTGCCCCTCTCACCTTAAACCTATGTCCCCGAGTAACTGACTCTTCCACCCTGGGAAAAAGCTTCTGACTATCCACTCTGTCCATGCCGCTCATAACTTTGTAAACCTCTATCATGTCGCCCCTCCACCTCCGTCGTTCCAGTGAAAACAATCCAAGTTTTACCAACCTCTCCTCGTAGCTAATACCCTCCAGACCAGGCAACATCCTGGTAAACCTCCTCTGTACCCTCTCCAAAGCCTCCACGTCCTTCTGGTAGTGTGGCGACCAGAATTGCACGCAATATTCTAAGTGTGGCCTAACTAAAGTTCTGTACAGCTGCAACATGACTTGCCAATTTTTATACTCTATGCCCCGACCGATGAAGGCAAGCATGCCGTATGCCTTCTTGACTACCTTATCCACCTGCGTTGCCACTTTCAGTGACCTGTGGACCTGTACGCCCAGATCTCTCTGCCTGTCAATACTCCTAAGGGTTCTGCCATTTACTGTATACCTCCCACCTGCATTAGACCTTCCAAAATGCATTACCTCACATTTGTCCGGATTAAACTCCATCTGCCATTTCTCCGCCCAGTTCTCCAAACGACTTATATCCTGCTGTATCCTCTGACAATCCTCATCATTATCCGCAACTCCACCAACCTTTGTGTCGTCCGCAAACTTACTAATCAGACCAGCTACATTTTCCTCCAAATCATTTATATATACTACAAACAGCAAAGGTCCCAGCACTGATCCCTGCGGAACACCACTAGCCACAGCCCTCCATTCAGAAAAACACCCATCCACTGATACCCTCTGTCTTCTATGACCGAGCCAGTTCTGTATCCATCTTGCCAGGTGGGAATGTGATAGGAATATGGAATTAGTGTAGGATTAGTATAAATGGGTGGTTGATGATCAGCACAGACTCAGTGGGCCGAAGGGCCTGTTTCAGTGCTGTATCTCTAAATAAATAAATAGCAGGAGTGTAGTGTCATGTTCAGTGTAGGAAGCTCTTTAGTGAACTAACCACATTAGGAACGGTGAGTGCAGTGACACATTCACCTATATCCTGTTATGCACGTTACTCCACCTTCTCACTCTACCTTGTCAAGCCAACCCCATCACATCACTTCCTACACCCACTTACCTTGCAGGTCCACCCATCCTTCTCTGTCTATGCACTTACTTATATCCCCATCTCTCCATCCACCACCCCTACTCACCCTAATTCTTATACAGTTTGATGCCTCTTTCTCATAGTAACCCTCACTAAACACACTCAACCATCAGATGAACACATGCCATTATGCTCACTCACAGGTCTGATCTTTCCCTCCTTACAGGAGAAGAGAGCACAGAGCCTCAGGGAGAGGGAGTGAACCGGAGCTTGGCCTCTACAGATCTCACAACTGCCAAGGAAGAGGCACTGGAGATCAGCAGAGTCTCGCTGTCCTCGGTCCCAGCTACCTGGTGTCGGAATTAAATAGCACACGGCCACATAGCATGCAACACTCACTCATGTTGACTTGGTTTCAACGACAATCACTCAGAGGAGCTGAGTCCCTTTGAGGATGCACTGTCACAGGACTCATGCAGACCATGCTCCAGCTCAGATACTCACATTTCAGTGGAGCCAGTTAGAGAGACAGTCGGGTTTTCACCTGGTGACTCTCACTTCATAAGTGAGTAAGAGCAGATGGTGGAGACAGGGACAGGAATGGAGAGTCTGTGTCAGAGGGTCTCTGTCCAGGCTTTGCTCAGCTGAACACAGATGCTATACATCAGGGTCCATTGATGAAGAGGAGAATCATTGAGCAGCAGCTGAGAATGTGATGCACTGTCAGACCTTCCATTCCCACTGACCATGATTGCAGAGTGAATGGAGGAATCTGCCTCAACGTGAGTGGTTTGTTGTTTCAGGGCATTGTGATGATGTGTTCTTCCTTGGATAGAGTGGCCAGCTCCATGGACCATCAAACGCTCCAATCACATGACTCCATGTATGTCTTGACTGTCACTATGCAGATTCTGGATGACAACATGTCTTCCACCTTCAATACAATGACATATACCTCATCCTTAGCCTTACAGAGCCACACTGATCTGCACCAAAGTGATAACAGTGAAGTGTAGCTGGGCCTTGAGAGGGATGATGGTGAGAGGGACATTGAAGTGGGAACTCCATTCAAAACCTCTCGCCCACAGTCAATATCTGATATGCTGACTCATGTTCCAATGACTGAGTCAGCCCCTGCACAGGTACAGGTGGAGCAGACTTTGACGAGGCCCCTCAGTGGCTCCAAAATCCGTTGGACATCGGCCAAGACTATCTGAGCAGTCAGAGCTGGGATTTGACCAGCCAGTCTCTACCTCTGCTAAAACCACAGGGTTTCACCACATAGGAGCAAAGACAAGGAAAAACCTTGTAGATGCACAAGGATATGCAAATGGATTTCTGAGAAAATGCAGTGTTGTGAATTTCTGTTCTGTTGTTCAATCACATAAATGTTATTCTTTTTCCCCACTTTCTGGTCTTGTCCATTCGTGGATCCTGGATGGTGAAGTGATCTTCTAACTATCAGGGGAAAACAGCAGCAGCCAGAGCAGTGGTACCACGGCTGGCACTGTTGTTCAGCAGGGAGGGACAAAACGCAGAAGAGCAATAGTTATAGGGGACTCGATAGTCAGGGGCACAGATAGGCGCTTCTGTGGACGTGAAAGAGATTCCAGGATGGTATGTTGCATCCCTAGTGCCAGGGTCAAGGATGTCTCTGAACGGAAAGGGGGCATTCTGAAGGGGGAGGGTGAACAGCCAGAGGTTGTGGTACACATTGGTACCAATGACATAGGCTGGAAGAGTGATGAGGTCCTGCAGGGGGAGTTTAGGGAGTTAGGTAGTAAGTTTAAAAAAACAGAACCTCGAGGGTTGTAATCTCGGGTTTACTCCCTGTGCCACGTGCCAGTGAGGCTAAAAATAGGAAGATAGTGCAGCTAAACATGTGGCTGAGCAGCTGGTGCAGAAGGGAGGGTTTCAGATATCTGGACCATTGGGTTCTCTTCAGGGACAGATGGAACCTGTACAAGAAGGACGGGTTGCATCTAAACTGGACGGGCACTAATATCCTGGCTGCAAGGTTTGCTAGCGTCACTCGGGAGGGTTTAAACTAGTGTGGCAGGGGGGTGGGAACCAGAGCAGTAGGACAGCTAGTGAAATAACTGAGGGGGAACTAGTAAATAAGCCAGTAGGACTAAGAGGAAGAGCAGGCAGGGAGATGTTGCTGAGCACAGAGGGACTGGTGGTCTGAAGTGCATTTGTTTCAATGCGAGAAGTATAACAGGTAAGGCAGATGAACTTAAGAGCTTGGATTAGTACTTGGGAATATGATGTTGCTATTACAGAGACTTGGTTGAGGGAAAACACAGGATTGGCAGCTAAATGTTCCAGGATTTAGAAGCTTCAGGTGGGATAGAGGGGGATGTAAAAGGGGTGGGGGAGTTGCATTACTGGTTAAGGAGAATATCACAGCTGTACTGCAGGAGGACACCTCAGAGGGGTCATGCAGCGAGGCAATATGGGTGGAGCTCAGGAATAGGAAGGGTGCAGTCACGATGTTGCGGGTTTACTACAGGCTTCCCAACAGCCAGCGGGAGGTAGAGGAGCAGATATGTAGACAGATTTTGGAAAGATGTAAAGGTAACAGGGTTGTAGTGGTGGGTGATTTTAACTTCCCCAATATTTACTGGGACTCACTTAGTGCTAGGGGCTTGGATGGGGCAGAATTTGTGAGGAGCATCCATTCTTGAAACAGTATGTAGATGGTCCAACTAGGGATGGGGCCATTCTGGACCTGGTATTGGGAATGAGCCCGGCCAGGTGGTCGAAGTTTCAGTGGGGAGCATTTCGGGAGCAGTGACCATAATTCCATAAGTTTTAAAGTACTTGTGGATAAGGATAAGAGTAGGCCTCGGGTGAAGGTGCTAAATTGAAGGAAGGCTAATTATAACAATATTAGGCAGGAACTGAAGAATTTAGATTGGGGGCGGCTGTTTGAGGGTAAATCAACATCTGACATGTGGGAGTCTTTCAAACGTCAGCTGATTAGAATCCAGGACCAGCATGTTCCTGTGAGGAAGAAAGACAAGTTTGGCAAGTTTCGGGAAGCTTGGATAACACGGGATATTGTGAGCCTAGTCAAAAAGAAAAAGGAAGCATTTGTAAGGGCTGGAAGGCTAGGAACAGACAAAGCACTTGAGGAATATAAAGACAGTAGGAAGGAACATAAGCAAGGAGTTAGGAGGGCTAAAAGGGGTCATGAAAAGTCATTGGCAAACAGGATTAAGGAAAATCCCAAGGCTTTTTATACGTATATAAAGAGCAAGAGGGTAACCAGGGAAAGGGTTGGCCCACTCAAGGACAGAGATGGGAATCTATGCGTGGAGCCAGAGGAAATGGGCGAGGTGCTAAATGAGTACTTTGCATCAGTATTCACCAAGGAGAAGGACTTGGTGGTTGATGAACCTAGGGAAGGGAGTGCAGATAGTCTCAGTCATCTCATTATCAAAAAGGAGGAGGTGTTGGGTGTCTTGCAAAGCATTAAGGTAGATAAGTCCCCAGGGCCTGATGGGATCTACCCAAGAATACTGAGGGAGGCAAGGGAAGAAATTGCTGGGGCCTTGAGAGAAATCTTTGCATCCTCATTGGCTACAGGTGAGGTCCCAGAGGACTGGAGAATAGCCAATGTTGTTCCATTGTTTAAGAAGGGTAGCAAGGATAATCCAGGAAATTATAGGTCGGTGAGCCTTATGTCAGTGGTAGGGAAATTATTAGAGAGGATTCTTCGGGACAGAATTTACTCCCATTTGGAAACAAACAAACTTATTAGCGAGAGACAGCATGGTTTTGTGAAGGGGAGGTCATGTCTTACTAATTTGATTGAGTTTTTTGAGGAAGTGACGAAGATGATTCATAAGATCATAAGAACTAGGAGCAGGAGTAGGCCGTCCGGCCCCTTGAGCTTGCTCCGCCATTCAATAAGATCATGGCTGATCTTTTCGTGGACTCAGATCCACTTACCCGCGCTCTCACCGTATCCCTTAATTCCTTTATTGTTCAAATAGATATCTACCTTAGCTTTAAAAATGTTTACTGAAGAAGCGTCAACTACTTCACTGGGCAAGGAATTCCATAGATTAACAACCCCCTGAGTGAAGAAGTTCCTTCTCAATTCAGTCCTAAATCTGCTCCCTCTAATCTTGAGGCTATGCCCTTCATGAACCCATGCTGCGTCTGCCCAACGGGACAATTTCTATCGAGATGCCCTGCTATTTCTCCCTTGATAATAGACTCAAGCATCTTCCCCACTACAGAGGCTAAGCTAACCGGTCTATAATTCCCCATCTTTTGTCGACCTCTCTTTTTAAACAGTGGCGTCACATCTGCTGTTTTCCAATCAGCTGGGACTACCCCAGAGTCCAGCGAATTTTGGAAAATTACCGCCAGTGCACCTGCTATTTCTCCCGCCATCTCTTTTAGTACCCTGGGATGCATTCCATCAGGGCCAGGAGATTATCAATCCTTAGCTCCATTAGCTTGCCCAACACTACCTCTTCCGTAATAATGATTGTTTCCAGGTCCTCACCTAAGTTCGTCTCTTTGTCAATTACTGGCATGTTATTAATGTCGTCCACTGTGAAGACCGATACAAAATACCTGTTCAATGCCTCGGCCATTTCATCATATCCCATAACTAAATTCCCCTTCTCATCCTCTAAAGGACCAACGTTTAGCCACTCTTTTTCGTTTTATATATTTATAGAAACTTTTGTTATCAGTCTTTATATTCTGTGCTAGTTTTTTCTCATGTTCTATCTTACTTTTCTTTATAGCTCTTTTTGTGGCTTTCTGTTGACCTTTAAAGTTTTCCCAATCTTCTAGTTTCATGCTGCTTTTGGCCACTTTGTATGCCTTCTCTTTCAATTTGATAGCTTCCCTTATTACCTTAGACACCCATGGCAGATTACCCCTTTTCTTCCAGTCCTTCCTTTTCACTGGAATATACTTTTGCTGAGCACTTTGAAAAATTACTTTGAAAGTCCTCCACTGCTCGTCAACTGTCCCACCATAAAATCTTTGTTTCCAGTCTACTTTAGCCAAGTCCTCCCTCATTCTATTGTAGTCCCCCTTGTTCAAGCGCAGGACCCTGGTATTGGATTTTATCTTCACACTCTCCATCTGTATTTTAAATTCAACCATACTGTGATCACTCCTTCCAAGAGGATCCCTAACTATGAGGTCATTAATTATTCCTGTCTCATTACTCAGGACTAGATCTAGGATAGCTTGCTCCCTCGTCGGTTCCATTACATACTGTTCAAGAAAACTATCACGGATACACTCAACGAACTCCTCCTCAAGGCTACCCTGACTGAGCTGGTTCGACCAATCTACATGGAGATTAAAATCCCCCATGATAATTGCCGTACCATTTTACACACATTAGTTATTTCTTTGTTTATTGCCCGCCCCAATGTGATATTATTTGGTGGCCTATAGACTACGCCTATCAATGACTTTTTCTTCTTAGAGTTTCTAATTTCCACCCAAATGGATTCAACCTCATTCTCCATAGAACCTATATCATCTCTCAGCACCGCCCTGATGTCGTCCTTGAATATCAGAGCTACACCACCTCCCTTACCTTCCTGTCTGTCCTTCCGAATAGTCTGGTACCCCTGGATATTTAACTCCCAGTCGTGACCAACCTGTAACCATGTCTCCGTAATGGCTACCAAATCATATTTATTCGCGATGATTTGTGCTGTTAACTCATCACCTTGTTACGAATGCTACGAGCATTCAGGTAAAGTGCCTTTATGCTAGCTTTCTCACCCACATGATTTCCAACATCTCTAATAATAACTCCTGAGTTATCCCTCCTTTCTGCTTCTTTCATAGTCTGCCTTGAACTTAAACCCTCCTGCACACATGTTAACCTGCTGCTTACCTTTTTATTTATCATCATACTCCCTGTCGTTTTCCCTTTCCCTTCCACCCGAGTCACTAGTTTAAAGTCCTAGCGACCACCCTATTTATCCGTTTCGCTAGAACACTGGTTCCAGATCGGTTCAGGTGGAGACCGTCCCATCGGTACAGATCCCCCCAGTTCCAAAACTGATGCCAATGCCCCATGAAATGAAACCCCTCTTTCCCACTCCATTCCCTTAGCCACGTGTTTACTTCCCTAATATTCTTATCCCTAAGCCAATTTGATGAGGGAAGGGCGGTGGATGTTGTCCATATGGACTTTAGTAAAGCCTTTGAGAAGGTCCCGCATGGCAGACTGGTGCAAAAGATGAGTCACATGGAATCAGAGGAGAGCTGGCAAGATGGATACAGAGCTGGCTCAGTCACAGAAGACAGAGGGTAACAGTGGATGGGTGTTTTTCTGAATGGAGGGATGTGACTAGTCGTGTTCTGCAGGGATCAGTGCTGGGACCTTTGCTGTTTGTAGTATCTATAAATGATTTGGAGGATAATTTGAGGGTAACTAGAGAAAGGATTGGCCCACTAAAGGACAAAGGAGGAATGTTATGCTTGGACTCAGAGAAAATGGGTGAGATTCTAAACGAGTACTTTGCATCGGTATTCACCGAGGAGAGGGACATGACGGATGTTGAGGTTAGGAACAGATGTTTGATTACTCTAGGTCAAGTCGGCATAAGGAGGGAGGAAGTGTTGGGTATTCTAAAGGGCATTAAAGTGGACAAGTCCCCAGGTCCGGATGGGATCTATCCCAGGTTACTGAGGGAAGCGAGAGAGGAAATAGCTGGGGCCATAACAGATATCTTTGCAGCATCCTTAAACACGGGTGAGGTCCCGGAGGACTGGAGAATTGCTAATGTTGTCCCCTTGTTTAAGAAGGGTAGCAGGGATAATCCAGGTAATTATAGACCGATAAGCCTGACGTCAGTGGTAGGGAAGCTGCTGGAGAAGATACTGAGGAATAGGATCTATTCCCATTTGGAAGAAAATGGGATTATCAGTGATAGGCAACATGGTTTTGTGCAGGGAAGGTCATGTCTTACCAACTTAATAGAATTCTTTGAGGAAGTGACAAAGTTGATTGATGAGGGAAGGGCTGTCGATGTCATATACATGGACTTCAGTAAGGCATTTGATAAGGTTCCCCATGGCAGGCTGATGGAGAAAGTGAAGGCGCATGGGGTCCAAGGTGTACTAGCTAGATGGATAAAGAACTGGCTGGGCAACAGGAAACAGAGAGTAGCAGTAGAAGGGAGTTTCTCAAAATAGAGACGTGTGACCAGTGGTGTTCCACAGGGATCCGTGCTGGGACCACTGTTGTTTGTGATATACATTAATGATTTGGAGGAAAGTATAGGTGGACTGATTAGCAAGTTTGCAGACGATACTAAGATTGGTGGAGTAGCAGATAGTGAAGGGGACTGTCAGAGAATACAGCAGAATATAGATAGATTGGAGAGTTGGGCAGAGAAATGGCAGATGGAGTTCAATCAGGGCAAATGCGAGGTGATGCATTTTGGAAGATCCAATTCAAGAGTGAACTATACAGTAAATGGAAAAGTCCTGGGGAAAATTGATGTCCAGAGAGATTTGGGTGTTCAGGTCCATTGTTCCCTGAAGGTGGCAACGCAAGTAAATAGAGTGGTCAAGAAGGCATACGGCATGCTTTCCTTCATCGGACGGGGTATTGAGTACAAGAGTTGGCAGGTCATGTTATAGTTGTATAGGACTTTGGTTCGGCCGCATTTGGAATACTGCGTGCAGTTCTGGTCGCCACATTACCAAAAGGATGTGGATGCTTTGGAGAGGGTGCAGAGGAGGTTCACCAGGATGTTGCCTGGTATGGAGGGTGCTAGCTATGAAGAGAGGTTGAGTAGATTAGGATTATTTTCATTAGAAAGACGGAGGTTGAGGGGGGACCTGATTGAGGTGTACAAAATCATGAGGGGTATAGACAGGGTGGATAGCAAAAAGCTTTTTCCCAGAGTGGGGGATTCAATTACTAGAGGACACGAGTTCAAAGTGAAAGGGGAAAAGTTTAGGGGGGATATGCGTGGAAAGTTCTTTACGCAGAGGGTGGTGGGTGTCTGGAACGCGTTGCCAGCGGAGGTGGTAGATGCGGGCACGATGGCGTCTTTTAAGATGTATCTAGACAGATACATGAATGGGCAGAAAGAAAAGAGATACAGACCCTTAGAAAATAGGCGACATGTTTAGATAGAGGATCTGGATCGGCGCAGGCTTGGAGGGCCGAAGGGCCTGTTCCTGTGCTGTAATTTTCTTTGTTCTTTGTTCTTTGAAAATGTAGCTGGTCTGATTAGTAAGTTTGCGGACGACACAAAGGTTGGTGGAGTTGCGGATAATGATGAGGATTGTCAGAGGATACAGCAGGATATAGATAGATTGGAGAGTTGGGCAGAGAAATGGCAGATGAAGTTTAATCCGGACACATGTGAGGTAATGTATTTTGGAAGGTCTAATGCAGGTGGGAAGTATACAGTAGATGGCAGAACCCTTCGGAGTATTGACAGGCAGAGAGATCTGGGCGTACAGGTCCACAGGTCACTGAAAGTGGCAACGCAGGTGGATAAGGTAGTCAAGAAGGCATACGGCGTGCTTGCCTTCATCGGCCGGGGCATAGAGTATAAAAATTGGCAAGTCATGCTGCAGCTGTACAGAACCTTAGTTAGGCCACATTTAGAAGATTGCGTGCAATTCTGGTCGCCACACTACCAGAAGGACGTGGAGGCTTTGGAGAGGGTACAGAGGAGGTTTACCAGGATGTTGCCTGTTCTGGAGGGCATTAGCTATGAGTAGAGGTTGGAAAAACTTGGATTGTTTTCACTGGAACGACGGAGGTGGAGGGGCGACATGATCGAGGTTTACAAAGTTATGAGCGGCATGGACAGAGTGGATAGTCAGAAGCTTTTTCCCAGGGTGGAAGAGTCAGTTACTCGGGGACATCGGTTTAAGGTGAGAGGGGCAAAGTTTAGAGGCGATGTGCGAGGCAAGTTTATTTTCACAGAGAGTGGTGAGTGCCTGGAACTTGCTGCCAGGGGAGGTGGTGGAAGCAGATACGATAGCGACGTTTCAGAGACATCTTGACAAATACATGAATAGGAAGGGAATAGAGGGATATGGGCCCCAGAAGTGCAGAAGGTGTTAGTTTTGGCAGGCATCAAGATTGGCGCAGGCATGGAGGGCCGAATGGCCTGTTCCTGTGCTGTACTGTTCTTTATTGTTTGTTCTTTGTTTGCTGATGAATGTAAAGACATGAATTGATGGCAACTAATGGGGAAATGTTCGAGGGGAGTTGATTGTTTGCAGGACTGACTTTGTGTCAGTGGCATTGAGGAGGAGATGAAGATGGGCAGGAAGAGTGGCCATTGCATGTGCTTCTAACATCGGTCACTGGTGCAACCAAAAGGGGAATTTTAACCTCCAAAAACAAATGTGTTTGGGCCGGGTGAGCGGTAAATATGTAAAGAAAATCTCAAACCCAAACCCAACCCAGCCCAAACCCACATCATTTTTATTGACAGTGGATCAGGGGATCACCGACCAACTCACTCCCAGGAGGTGGTTCACTCATTTGAATATCTTAATGAGGCCATGTGCCTCTGATATTATCACAGTAGAGTTAAGTATTTTTCCAGTGCTGCATATGGGCCAGCAGCAGCAGGAGTGCTTCATTCTGACCGTCCCAAGTAAACCTGTTAATGTCCCCAGCGATTGGATACCATGCAGGAAAATGCTGCTGCGGTAGAAGATCAGCCATGATCTCATTGAATGGCGGAGCTGGCTCAAAGGGTTGAATGGCCTACTCCTGCTCCTATTTCTTACGTTCTTACATGTTCTTCATTACCTCTAGACTTGACTATTCCAACGCAAGCCTGGCTGGTCTCCCACATTATACTATCTGCAAACATGAGGTCATCCAAAACTCTGCTCCCTGTGTCTTAACTCGCACCAAGTCTCGTTCGCCTATTACCCCTGTGCTTGCTGACCTACTTTGGCTCCTGGTTAAGCAATGTCATGATTTTAAAATTCTCATCCTTGTTATAAAATCCCTCCCTGGTCCCACCCATGCCTATCTCTGTAATCTCCTCCAGCCCCACAACACTCTAAGGTATCTGCGCTCCTGTAATTCTGGCCTCTTGTGCATCCCTGATTTTAGTTGCTCCACAATTAGTGGGCATGCCTTCAATGTCTAGGCTCCAAGCTCTGGAATTCCCTCCCTCACCTCTCCACCTAACTTTCCTCCTTTAAGATGACACAAAACCGGGTGGGAGGGTGAGTTGTGAGGAGGATGCAGAGAGGCTTCAGGAAGATACTGAGGGATAGGATCTATTCCCATTTGGAAGAAAATGGGCTTATCAGTGATGGGCAACATGGTTTTGTGCACAGAAGGTCATGTCTTACCAACTTAATAGAATTCTTTGAGGAAGTGACAAAGTTGATTGATGAGGGAAGGGCTGTAGATGTCATATACATGGACTTCAGTAAGGCGTTTGATAAGGTTACCCATGGTAGGCTGATGGAGAAAGTGAAGTCGCATGGGGTCCAGGGTGTACTAGCTAGATGGATAAAGAACTGGCTGGGCAACAGCAGACAGAGAGTAGCAGTGGAAGGGACTTTCTCAAAATGGAGACGTGTGACCAGTGGCGTTCCACAGGAATCCGTGCTGGACCACTGTTGTTTGTGATGTACATAAATGATTTGGAGGAAAGTATAGGTGATCTGATTAGCAAGTTTGCAGATGACACTAAGATTGGTTGAGTAGCAGATAGTGAAGGGGTCAGAGAATACAGCAGAATATAGATAGATTGGCGAGTTGGGCAGAAAAATGGCAGATGGAGTTCAATCCGGGCAAATGGGAGGTGATGCATTTTGGAAGATCCAATTCAAGAGTGAACTATACAGTAAATGGAAAAGTCCTGGGGAAAATTGATGTACAGAGAGATTTGGGTGTTCAGGTCCATTGTTCCCTGAAGGTGGCAATGCAGGTCAATAGAGTGGTCAAGAAGGCATACGGCATGCTTTCCTTCATCGGACGGGGTATTGAGTACAAGGGTTGGCAGGTCATGTTACAGTTGTATAAGACTTTGGTTCGGCCACATTTGGAATACTGCGTGCTGTTCTGGTCGCCACATTACCAAAAGGATGTGGATGCTTTGGAGAGGGTGCAGAGGAGGTTCACCAGGATGTTGCCTGGTATGGAGGGCGCTAGCTATGAAGAGAGGTTGAGCAGATTAGGATTATTTTGATTAGAAAGACGGAGGTTGAGGGGGGACCTGATTGAGGTGTACAAAATCATGAGAGGTATAGACAGGGTGGATAGCAAGAAGCTTTTTCCCAGAGTGGGGGATTCAATTACTGGGGGTCACGAGTTCAAAGTGAGAGGGGTAAAGTTTAGGGGGGATATGCGTGGAAAGTACTTTACGCAGAGGGTGGTGGGTGCCTGGAACGCGTTGCCAGTGGAGGTGGTAGACGCGGGCACGATAGCGTCTTTTAAGATGTATCTAGACAGATACATGAATGGGCAGAAAGAAAAGAGATACAGACCCTTAGAAAATAGGCGACATGTTTAGATAGAGGATCTGGATCGGCGCAGGCTTGGAGGGCCGAAGGGCCTGTTCCTGTGCTGTAATTTTCTTTGTTCTTTGTTCTTTGAAAATGTAGCTGGTCTGATTAGTAAGTTTGCGGACGACACAAAGGTTGGTGGAGTTGCGGATAATGATGAGGATTGTCAGAGGATACAGCAGGATATAGATAGATTGGAGAGTTGGGCAGAGAAATGGCAGATGAAGTTTAATCCGGACACATGTGAGGTAATGTATTTTGGAAGGTCTAATGCAGGTGGGAAGTATACAGTAGATGGCAGAACCCTTCGGAGTATTGACAGGCAGAGAGATCTGGGCGTACAGGTCCACAGGTCACTGAAAGTGGCAACGCAGGTGGATAAGGTAGTCAAGAAGGCATACGGCGTGCTTGCCTTCATCGGCCGGGGCATAGAGTATAAAAATTGGCAAGTCATGCTGCAGCTGTACAGAACCTTAGTTAGGCCACATTTAGAAGATTGCGTGCAATTCTGGTCGCCACACTACCAGAAGGATTCGAATGCAGGAGCAGGGATATCTTGCTGCAATTATACAGGGCCTTGGTGAGGCCACACCTGGAATATTGTGTGCAGTTTTGGTCTCCTTATCTGAGGAAGGATGTTCTTGCTATCGAGGGAGTGCAGCGAAGGTTTACCAGACTGATTCCTGGGATGACAGGACTGACGTATGAGGAGAGATTGAGTCGTTTCGGATTATATTCGCTGGAGTTCAGAAGAGTGAGGGGGGATCTCATAGAAACCTATAAAATTTTAACAGGACTTGACAGGGTAGATGCAGGAAGGATGTTCCCGATGGTGGGGGAGTCCAGAACCAGGGGTGATAGTCTAAGGATACAGGGTAAACCTTTCAGGACTGAGATGAGGAGAAATTTCTTCACCCAGAGAGTGGTGAGCCTGTGGAATTCACTACCACAGAAAGCAGTTGAGGCCAAAACATTGTATGTTTTCAAGAAGGAGTTAGACATAGCTGTTGGGTCTTAAGGGATCAAAGGATATGGGGGGAAAGCGGGAACAAGTTACTAAGTTTGATGATCAGCCATGATCCTAATGAATGGCGGAGCAGGCCCGAAGGGCCGAATAGCCTACTCCTGCTCCTATTTTCTATGTTTCTATGTAAGACGCTTAAAATCTACTTCTTTGACCAAACCTTTGGTCATCTGATCTAATATTTCCTTTTGTGGCTCGGTGTCATATTTTATTTTATAACGCTCCTGTGAGGCGTTTTGGGACGTTTTATTACATTAAAGGTGCTATATAAATATTTGTTACGATTGAGGAGTGGACCAGGTTGTCATGGATGGAATGGTTCCTTTGGATTGCTGAACAGGGAGGGGAAGATGTGTTTGTGGTAGAATCACACTGGAGGTGGCAGAAATGGCAGAGGATGATCCGTTGAATACAGAGGCTGATGGAGCAGAAAGTGAGGAGAACGGGTCCCCGCCTGTGGTTCTGGGAGGGAGGTGAAGAAGTAAGGAGTGAGTGCAGGAAATGGGATGGATACAATTGAAGATCCTGTCAACCGCTGTGGGCAGTGGGAAAAGGAAGGCGTATAGGAAGGACTGTTGTAGAAGGTTGTGCTTTCAGAACAGACATCATGGAGGTGGAGAACCTGGGAGAAAGGGACAGAGTCCTTACAGGAAGCAGGGTTGGAGGGAGTCTAATCAAGGTAGCTGGGCACTTCAATGGGAATCATCCCTTTCGTCATTTAATCTCTCCTGCCTTCTACTTTATTGTAGACCTTCCCTTTTGTTCTTTCTCCATTCCTCCTTTCCCTGCCTCTGTACTAGCTTAAAATCTCAAACAGAATTTTCCCAGGCCCATGGAGGTGGGCTTTTTGGAGGCAGGGATGGGTTTATTCATTCATGGGAAGTGGGCATCACTGTCTAAGCCAGCATTTATTGCCCATCTCTAATTGCCCTTGAGAAGGTGGCGGTGAGCTGCCTTCTTGAACTGCTGCAGTCCATGTGGTGTAGGAACACCCACAGTGCTGTTCGGAAGGGAGTTCCAGGATTTTGACCCAGCGACAGTGAAGAAACGGTGATATAGTTCCAAGTCAGGATGGTGTGTGACTTGGAGGGGAACTTGCAGGTGGTGGTGTTCCCATGAATCTGCTGCTCTTGTCCTTTATAGTTGGTAGAGGTCGTGGGTTTGGAAGGTGCTGTCTAAGGAGCCTCGGTGCGTTGCTGCAGTGCATCTTGTAGATGGTACACACGGCTGCCACTGTGCGTCAGTGGTGGAGGGAGTGAATGTTTGTGGATGGGGTGCCAATCAAGCGGGCTGCTTTGTCCTGGATGGTGTCGAGCTTCTCGAGTGTTGTTGGAGCTGCACCCATCCAGGCAAGTGGGAGTATTCCATCACACTCCTGACTTGTGCCTTGTAGATGGTGGACAGGCAATGGGGAGTCAGGAGGTGAGTTACTCGCCGCAGGATTCCTAGCCTCTGACCTGATACTTAAGGCACTTATCTGCTGTTTTGTGAAACTACTTGTTACAATAAATCACAAGACTCATGGCTTGGGCTTAAATACTACCTGTTGCAAGGTGAGGTGATCAGTCTCCCTCTGATGGGTTCTCTTCACTGAAGTGGACTCAGGGTTCCCTTTTGCCGATGGTCCTGTAGGGCTTCTCCTTTTCGGGCTCCTTGCCTCCCCTTTTTATCCAGTTGTTCCCAACCCCAAGAATGCCCTTAGTTACGTACACCCCTGACTTGGAGTCATCCATTTTGTCTAGTGCTAGTTAAAAGCAAAACAAAGTACATCTGCTGGCCTTGTTCTTGTTTTCTGTCCTTATCTAGCAGTCTCATTCAGAGCCCATCTTATCACAACAGACTGGGTTTGTTAAACAACTACTGCATTGTTTCACTGTCCTTCTCCTTGTGTAAAGCTGGCAACTTTCTCCTTCATGCTTTGCACAATTTTAGCTGTTAGCCATCTGGTTACAGTATGATAAAGGGTGAGGTGCTGAGGACAGCCATAGGCAGAGGCTGGGCATTCCAGGATTAGCTGATTGAAACTGCTGCTACTGATAACATTGGGGAGAAAGAAATTGCTGAAGCTTCCCGCAGCATTGTCTGCCGATCCAAAGAATGTCTCTGGTGCCAGTGTGGGACCCCACCACAGAGGTGCACACTCAATACAACCGTAGCCATTTGATGACCAGTGCAACCATTGAGCAGGTCATTGACATGATGAAAATATGGTTCGTGTGCTTTGACCACTCTGGAGGAGCCCTTCAATGGCCTCACACACTGTGGTGGTGTGCTGCACTCTGCACAACTTGGCACTACGGAGGGGAGGGGAACGGGTGCCGGAAGAGGTGATGACCACTCCGCTTCCTCAGAGGAGGAGGAAATGATGATCGCCTGGTGGAACATGCCTGTCCAGAGGACCCACTGAAGCCTGTGCCCATTCTGCATGCCAGGGAAGCCTGTGATGTACTCATCAGGAAAGATTGGAGCGTGTGGCATGCAGCATTTCACTCTTAGCACCCAGGCCTCTGTGGTAGCAGTTGTGGGCACAATCACAACCTACAGATCTCCTTGCTTTAAGGCATCCCAAACTGCTACATTTCCACTTTAACAATGTGACCCATAACATTCATTGCTCTCAGCCAGGTGGCTCCTCATGGTCAATGTGCAATGGGGCACTGTAACTACGTGACACTTATCAGTTAGTCAAAACAAACAGATTAATTGCAATAAAGTGCATCAACATGATAGTGACATAAAAGCACATATCCAGGGAAATCCCATTGTGCAACTAAGACTGTTTCATAGAACATAGAACAGTACAGCACAGTACAGGCCCTTCGGCCCACGATGTTGTGCCGAACCTTTAACCTACTCTAGGATCAAACTACCTACGTACCCTTCATACTACTATCATCCATGTACCTATCCAAGAGTCGCTTAAATGTCCCCAATGTATCTGCTTCTACTACCACCGCTGGCAGCGCATTCCACGCACCCACCACTCTCTGTGTAAAAAACCTTCCTCTGACATCTCCCCGAAACCTTCCTCCAATCACCAATTTCCAGTTCTCTTCCTTGTTCTTCTAGATGTTACTACCCCTGTGGCTGGAGCAGATGCTGGCACAGCCTGCTCACTTCCATGCTCCAACATCTCTGTTATGCTGAGCATAGCTCAGTCCTCCAATGGGCACTGCCCACAGCTGTCACTGCCTCCCTCACCTACTCCTGCATACATGTGACATGCTGCTCACCTTATTCCACCCATTCTGTCTGCGACTGAGTGCTGGTAGTGGGTGTGCATGACTCGCTTGACAGTGCATCCTTAGAGTGCTGATCTTCATAGAGTTATAGAGTCATAATGGCACAGAAGGCCATTCAGCCCATTGAGCCTATGCCAGCTCTTTGTAGAGCAATCTAGTCAGTTCCATTCCCCCCGCTATATTCCTGCAATCCTTTAAGGTTACTTCTCGCAAATGCCCATCCAGTTTCCTTTCCAAATCATTCGTCTTCCACCACCCTCATAGGCAGCCACTTCCAAATTGTTACCACTTGCTGCATAAAAAGTTCTTCCTCACAGCCCCCTGTATCTCTTGAAGCCTCAAAACCCATCCCAAGCAGCCACTTCTGGGTTTAATGGAGGTGGGCAGGAGGTGAGTTGGCCATTTAGCCATTACAATGAGAATAGAAGCCTCACATTTGACCTGTTTTACTGGTTTAACCCTGGCCCGCGAGGTTTCCCGAGACCTGGAAAATCCGACAACTCGAGAAAGATGAGGATTTCGCTTCAGGGGAAAGGTAAGTGTGCTTCCAGCACTGCTTGTGGGCCAAGAGGAGCAGGAGTACTTCCTCCCCCCCACACCACCAACCCCCGCCCCCCGCCCAAAGCAAACCTGTTACCCTGTCATCAGACACCCCTCCCCCAACATCTAAAGAACCCTCCCACAGGCACCGGGGATCAGACTCCTCCCCCCCCCAACTCACTGGGATCATGGATCAAGCCTACCCCCCCAGATTACGACCAATCCCCATGTTGCCATTAACACAGCCAGTTCCTTCCTGCTCCTGGGGCTGCAGCCTGACCTCGGAGTATTCACTGCCCAACAAGGAGCCAAGCCTGTCAGTCTGGGGTGGGAGAGAAATCTGTAGCAAAAAGGGCTCAACCAAAACTCCTCGCCCCCTTCCCCTCTTACAAAAGCCACCCTTAACTGTACTGGGGTTGGTACCGATCTAAAGCAAATCTCAGGCCGGTTAAAAGTTTTGCTTCTCCTCTTGTGCCATTAGCAGTGCAGGTGCTGTGGGTATGTTGTCTTCTGGTTCCCATATGTTAGAAATAATCACACTCTGGACTAGGAAAGGCTGGAGTCTTTGTTTATTCATTCAGCTTCCATGCTGCCTGGTATAGGACTGCTCTAGGCCGGTCTCCCATTGCACATTACGTGACTCTGGAATACAACCATCAATATGGCCCCCTGGAACACTTACACATAACAATTAGTTCCTAGCTAATTAGTTCCTAGTACTTTACTGATAGTATAACAATATATGATATCCCTTTTTCTTGAAAAACATAATGTCCCTATATCAATATAACTGTCCCAGTCATTAACTTTTTCTAAAGAAGATTATCAACCAACTTTTGGAAATAATCGGAACTCCTTTTTATAGTCTTTTATAGCATGTATTCATTTCTAAAAATATTATTCACGGTTTTACTTAGGTGGTAAGATGCTGCACCTCCATCTTGTAGATTTGGCATTTGTTGCTCTCAGTGGTGAGTTGGCACACTGCAGGCGATGTTGTGCCTGTTGCTCCTGGTGTTGTCGGAGTTGTGCATGCTGTTGCGAATGTTGTGTCACTTGCTGGGGACGCTGTTAATGTTGTTTCACGGGATAATGATGTTTCCAGTGTTGATGGTCTTTTCTGTTGTTCCAGCTCAGCTGCAGGTCGAATATGGATTCTGTTCCTTCTCATTTGGTTACCGGTTTCAGTCTCAATGATATATGACCTTGGAGTCTCAGATTCACCAATAACTTTTACTGGGCTCCAGGTTTTCATGATTGGATCCTGTACATGAACAGTTTGTCCTTTCAACAGCTCGGGTAGGGATTTAGCATATTTGTTGAAGTGTTGCTCTCCTCTCACCTGTGCTTCAGTGAGTTGTTGTCCCACTTCCTCCTGGTCACTTGAAGTATGTATTTTGCTTGGCAGAGTAGTCTTATATTTTCTTCCATTTAACAGCTCTGCAGGTGATTTCATGTCAGCCTTGAGAGGTGTGGATCGGAGTGACAATAAAGCCGGGTTTAGGTCTTCCTTTGTCTCTTGGCATTTCACCAGTGTTCTTTTGACCGTCTGGACCTGTCTTTCTATAAATCCATGTCCCCGTGGGTAGTGTGAAAATGAGGTGATGGTGTTGAACCCATACTGGTCAGCAAATTTCTTAAATTCTCTGGATGCGAAGCAGGTGCCATTGTCACATACTAACCTTTCAGGAATCCCTTGCTCAACGAACAGAACTCGTACTGCTGAGATTATTGTTGTGGCTCTCAGGTCTTTCATCTTCTGGAGAAAAGGGAATTTTGAGTAGTAGTCTGCGACTATGAGATACCATTCTTGATTATGTGTGAATAAATCGACTCTTAGAAACATAGAAAATAGGAGCAGGAGTAGGCCATTCGGCCTTCGAGCCTGCTCCACCATTCATTATGATCATGGCTGATCGTCCAACTCAGTAACCTGTTCCGGCTTTCCCCCCATATCCTTTGACCCCTTTAGACCCAAGAGCTATATCTAACTGCTTCTTGAAAACATACAATGTTTTGGCCTCAACTGCTTTCTGTGGTAGCAAATTCCACAGGCGCACCACTCTCTGGGTGAAGAAATTTCTCCCAATCTCAGTCCTGAAAGGTTTACCCCGTATCCTTAGACTATGACCCCCTGGTTCTGGGCTCCGCCACCATCGGGAACATCCTTCCTGCATCTACCCTGTCAAGTCCTGTTAGAATTTTATAGGTTTCTATGAGATCCCCCCTCACTCTTCTGAACTCCAGCTAATATAATCCTAATGGACTCAATCTTTCCTCATACTGTGCCTGGGTGGCACAGTGGTGCAGTGGTTAGCACCGCAGCCTCACAGCTCCAGCGACCCGGGTTCAGTTCTGGGTACTACCTGTGCAGAGTTTGCAAGTTCTCCCCGTGACTGCGTGGGTTTTCGCTGGGTGCTCCAGTTTCCTCCCACAGCCAAAGACTTGCAGGTTGATAGGTAAATTGGCCATTGTAAATTGTCCCTAGTGTAGGTTGGTGACAGGAGAATTGAAGGAAGGTGGGGATGTGGTAGGGAATATGGGGTTAATGTAGGATTAGTATAAACTGATGGTTGGCACAGACTCGGTGGGCCGAAGGGCATGTTTCAGTGCTGTATCTCTCTATGACTCTATGATACGTCAGTCCCACCATCCCAGGAATCAGTCTTGTGAACCTTCGCTGCACTCCCTCTATAGCAAGAACATCCTTCCTCAGATAAGGAGACCAAAACTGTATACAATATTCCAGGTGTGGCTTCACCAAGGCCCTGTATAATTGCAGCAAGACATCCCTGCTCCTGTACTCGAATCCTCTCGCTATGAAGGCCAACATGCCATTTGCCTTTTTTACCACCTGTTGCACCTGCATGCTTACCTTCAGCAACTGGTGTACGAGAACACCCAGGTCTCGCTGCATATTCCCCTCTCTCAGTTTATAGCCCTTCAGATAATAATCTGCCTTCCTATTTTTGCTACCAAACTGGATAACCTCACATTTATCCACATTATACTGCATCTGCCATGCGTTAGCCCACTCACTCAACTTGTCCAAATCACGCTGAAGCCTCTCTGCATCCTCCTCAGAACTCACCCTCCCACCCGGTTTTGTGTCATCTGAAAATTTGGAGATATTACATTTAGTTCCCTCATCTAAATCACTAATATATATTGTGAATAGCTGGGGTCCTAGCACCGATCCCTGCAGTACCCCACTAGTCACTGCCTGCCATTCGGAAAAAGACCCATTTATCCCTACTCTTTGTTTCCTCTCCGCCAACCAATTTTCTATCCATCACAGTACACTACCCCCAATCCCACGCGCTTTAGTTTTACAAGCTGATCTCTTATGTGGGACTTTGTCGAAAGCCTTCTCAAAGTCCAAATAAACCACATCAACTGGCTCCCCCTCATCAGCTCTACTAGTTACATCCTCGACCCCTACAGTATGCTATGGTCTGGGTGGTACTTCAGTAGCTATCATCTCTTTCTGTTGTGAGTTTCTGTACTTCTGGCATACATTGCATGTAGACACCATATTTTCGATGTTTTTGTATATGCCTATCCAGTACACAGCTAATTTGGCTCTGAGTTTATACTTCTCCATTCCCATATGGCCTTTGTGTATCTTTTGGAGAAGTTCTTCCTGCATTGTTTTGGGTTTGATTATTCTGGATCCAGCCAGCAGAACACCATCTCCTAGTGAGATGTCATCTCTGATAGACCAGTACTGCCGTATTGCTGGCTATGTGTGCTGTATCTTATCAGACCATCCCTGGATCACTTGCTGAGGCAGCATCTGTAACTCCTCATCTTTGCTGGTCTCATCTCTAATTTGACTCAGTTTTGGTGATGTTACGTTCACTAGGTGATCAATCCTAATACCTAGATCTTCTATCTCGTGTTTCTCCTATGGTGACAACCGAGTTAGGGTGTCTGCCAGCGCCATTTCTCTAAAATAAAAGCAAAATACTGCAGATGCTGGAAATTTGAAATAAAAGCAAGAAATGCTGGAAATACTCAGCAGGTTTGGCAGCATCTGTGGAAAGAGAAGCAGAGTTAACGTTTCAGATCAGTGACCTGATGAAGGGTCAAGATGAAGAGTGACGTAGTTGATTCTGAGACTAGGGTTCTGAATCTTAATAAAGGAAACTACGGAGGTATGAGGCGCGAACTGGCTATGATGGATTGGGAAATGTTACTTAAAGAGATGACGATGGATAGGCAATGGCAAACATTCAAAGAGCGCATGGATGAACTGCAACAATTGTTTATTCCTGTCTGGCGCAGAAGTAAAACGGAAAAGGTAGCCAAACCATGGCTTACAAGGCAAATTAGAGATAGCATTAGATCCAAGGAAGAGGCATACAAATTCGCCAGAAAAAGCAACTGACCTGAGGATTGGGAGCAGTTTAGAATTCAGCAAAGGAGGACCAAGGGATTGATTAAGAAGGGGAAAATAGAGTACGAGAGCAAGCTTGCGGGGAGCATAAAAACTGACTGTAAAAGTTTCTATAGGTATGTGAAGAGAAAAAGATTGGTGAAGACAAATGTAGGTCCCTTACAGTCACAAACAGGGGAATTTATTATGGGGAACAAAGAAATGGCTGACCAACTAAATGCATACTTTGGTTCTGTCTTCACAAAGGAGGACACAAATATCATACCAGAAATGTTGGGGAACACTGGGCTTAGTGAGAGAGAGGAACTGAAGGAAATCAGTATTAGTAGAGAAATAGTGTTGGGGAAATTGATGGGATTGGAGGCCGATAAATCCCCAGGGTCTGATAGTCTACATCCCAGAGTACTTAAGGAAGTGGCCCCAGAAATAGTGGATGCATTGGTGGTCATCTTCCAAGATTCTATAGACTCTGGAACAGTTCCTACAGATTGGAGGGTAGCTAATGTAACCCCACTATTTAAAAAGGGAGGTAGAAAGCAGGGAATTATAGACCAGTCAGCCTGACGTCGGTAATGGGGAAAATTCTAGAGTCCATTATCAAAGATTTTATAGCAGAATACTTAGAAATTAGTGGTAAAATCGTACAGAGTCAGCATGGATTTACGAAAGGGAAATCATGCTTGACAAATCTACTAGAATTCTTTGAGGGGAGCCAGTTGATGTGGTTTATTTGGACTCTCAGAAGGCTTTTGACAAAGTCCCACATAAGAGATCAGCTTGTAAAATTAAAGCGCATGGGATTGGGGGTAGTGTATTGTGATGGCTGGAAAATTGGTTGGCGGAGAGGAAACAAAGAGTAGGGATAAATGGGTCTTTTTCCGAATGGCAGGCAGTGACGAGTGGGGTACCGCAGGGATCGGTGCTAGGACCCCAGCGATTCACAATATATAATAATGATTTAGATGAGGGAACTAAATATAACATCTCCAAATTTGCAGATGACACAAAACTGGGTGGGAGGGTGAGTTGTGAGGAGGATGCAGAGAGGCTTCAGGGTGATTTGGACAAGTCAAGTGAGTGGGCAAATGCATGGCAGATGCAGTATAATGTGGATAAATGTGAGATTATCCACTTTGCTGGCAAAAACAGGAAGGCAGATTATTATCTGAATGGCTATAAACTGAGAGAGGGGAATATGCAACAAGACCTGGGTGTTCTCATGCACCAGTCGCTGAAGGTAAGCATGCAGATGCAACAGGCGGTAAAAAAGGCAAATGGTATGTTGGCCTTCATAGCGAGAGGATTCGAGTACAGGAGCAGGGATGTCTTGCTGCAATTATACAGGGCATTGGTGAGGCCACACCTGGAATATTGTGTGCAGTTTTGGTCTCTTTATCTGAGGAAGGATGTTCTTGCTATAGAGGGAGTACAGCGAAGGTTTACCAGACTGATTCCTGGGATGGTGGGACTGACGTATGAGGAGAGATTGAGTCTGTTAGGATTATATTCGCTGGAGTTCAGAAAAGTGAGGGGGGATCTCATAGAAACCTATAAAGTTTTAACAGGACTTGACAGGGTAGATGCAGGAAGGATGTTCCCAATGGTGGGGGAGTCCAGATCCAGGGGTCATAGTCTAAGGATACAGGGTAAACCTTTCAGGACTGAGATGAGGAGAAATTTCTTCACCCAGAGAGTGGTGAGCCTGTGGAATTCGTTACCACAGAAAGCAGTTGAGGCCAAAACATTGTATGTTTTCAAGAAGCAGTTAGATATAGCCCTTGGGTCTACAAGGATCAAAGGATATGGGGGGAAAGCCGGAACAGGTTACTGAGTTGGATGATCAGCCATGATCACAATGAATGGCAGAACAAGCTCGAAGAGCCGAATGGCCTACTCCTGCTCCTATTTTCTATGTTTCTATTATAGCACCGTTTCTCTTCCTGGCTTGAATTTCAGAGTGAAATTGTAACTCTGAAGCCTCGAGTAATCTCTGCAGTCTTGCTGGTGCTTTACATCAATTTTTCTTGTAGATCTGCTCCAGTGGATGATGATCACTCTCCACTATGAACTTTCTCCCATAGAGATATGTGTGGAACTTCTCAGATTCATACAAGACTGCCAAAAGCTCACTTTCTATGTTGGCATACCTTGTCTCAGCTGATGTTAGAGTTTTGGACGTAAATGCTATTGGCTTTCCCTCTTGTACGAAGGCTGCTCCCAGTCCTTTTGTGAAAGCCACTACTTAATCATGGTCTTGCAGTTTTTTTTCGGAACATGCGGTTCACCTTTAAGGCTTGCAAGGGATCGGTATTGCTTTAAGAGCCGGCAAACCTTAGGAGTTATAGGAAGGTATATTTTCGGTTGCCGCTAAAAACAGCCATTTGGAGACTGTGATTCAAAGGGTGCATTCTTGTTACCATAGATATAGCCACTGGGATTGAGTCGGATGCAATATATTTGTCACAATTGAGTTTTGAACTGGCTATTAGTGAGACAGTTTGTGCTAACAGAACACAGACAGAAGACACAGACAGCTATGATGAGCACACCTGAAAAAGAGCTCTCTACCGTTTAAACTGAAGGAAGAGGATTTTAGTCTGTTCAATTATTATCTCTCAAAATTCTAAAACATCAAGCCAAAACAGAGATCTCTGCTAATTTAAATTTAAGAAAGGGAAGTTAGACTGTCACAATCTTTTATCCTTCAAAAACTCTAAAGTCAGATTGATTCTGTTGAAAGTATTTGCAAGTCGTTAATTGTTGAAATTCACTGGAGATGGAAAGCAACATCCTTTGCGGACTTCGAGCAACATTGGACTGTAAATTTGCAAGGACTCTAATTTTTTCTATTTTAAATGTTGTTTATATCTTGATAGTGTTTAAGAATTTAGTTCTTCTAATTAAAGAGTTAATTTGTTGATTTAAAGACACCTGGTTTGGTTAGCCTCATTTGGGGTTAATAGATGGTACAATTTGGCTGGGTCTTTAATTTGGAAAGTTTTGAAATGATATGTTAGCTGATCTGTGGAACGATGGTATTGAATTAACAGTGCATTGGTTCCACCACAATCAGAATCGTATATTTTGATTGGGGGCTTGGACAGGAGCGGTCGGTCGTAACAACTTGCAGACTGACAGGTTTCTTTCTGTCGTAGTATGACAGATTTGTCTCCTTGCATACTACCTTTTTGAGTTTGTTGAAACTCCTGTTGTGTAATCCTGACCACTGGAACTCTACATCTTCTTTCATCAGCTCCCACAGGTTTGCTGTGTGTTCCGACTTGTACGGTATGAAGGAGCTCATGTATTGTATCAAGCCAAGGAAACTTCTCAACTCTCTCTTATGTCTTGGGGCTTCCATCTCAGAGATGACTGAGATTCTTTCAGGACTCGGCTTGACTCCGTCAGATGTGTACACCATTCCGAAGAACTGGCATTCTGTCACTTCCACATTGCATTTGTCTGCGTTTTGCTTAATCACAGCTTTCCTGGTTTTGAAGAAGGGTCACTGACCTGAAAAGTTAACTCTGCTTCTCTCTCCACAGATGCTGCCAGACCTGCTGAGTATTTCCAGCATTTTTTGTTGTTATTTCAGATTTACAGCATCTGCAGTATTTTGCTTTTATTCCTGATTCTCTCCATGCTTCATGTCGATGGTTGTTATGATCTTTTCCATCTGCACCATATATCTGGATATCATCTGCTATGCCAACTACTCCTTTGCAACCCCTGTATGTCTCGTCTACTTTCTGTTGGAACACATCCTGGCTCACTTTGTGACCAAAGGGTAGGTGCAGGAATTTGTACCGTCCAAAGGGTGTGTTGAATGTTGTCAACAGTGAAGATTCTGCATCTAGTTTCACATTCCAGTAGTCATTTCTGGCATCAAGCTTGCTGAAAACTTTTGCCCTGCCAGTGCTGGTGGGATTTCTTCCAATGTTGGAATAGGATAGGGATCCCTCTTTATTGCTTGGTTAAGATATTTTGGATCCAGGCAAATTCTTAGCCGTCCATTTGGCTTCTCTCTCACCACGATGGAATTTACCCAATCTGTAGGCTCTGTGACTCCAGCGATCACTTTCTTTTCTTCCATTTCTTGAAACTCTCTTTCAAGTTTTCCTTTTAATTCTACTGGTACTTTATGTGGGGGATGAATCACTGGTTTCATCGCTGGGTCAGTAGTGATGTGATACTCAAAATATTCAAAGCATCCAACCGTCTCATCAAAACACTTTGGGTACATTTGTACCGGATCTTTGTTTCTGATCGGAGGGCGCTTTTCAATGGGTGTACTGTCTTCAACCTTCAGTGTCACCTCCTTCACCTCATGGTTTACTGAGATAATCTGCAGCTCTTTGCAACTGCTCAACCCCAGGATAACAGAACAATCTGTTTCAGTGACGTAGAACATACAGTTAACATCTTTTCCTTTGTGTGTCCCTCTCATTTGGGTTGTTCCTATCTGTCGAATCTCAGTTCCCCTGCATGCTGTTAGCATGACGTTGTTCAGTGTAACAGCACAATTCCTTGGATAGCCATTTTACTCCAAATTTGCAGCAAAGACCTGGTATAGTCTGAACGGGATGATGTTACTCTGATCCAGTATCAATCTTCACCTTCAGATTTATCGTTGTGGGTTGTTTCTCTCTATCTTCCTGATCTGAATGGTCGTGTGAATTTCTTTTCTCTGGGAACTGTCACATCCAGACATTTCATGCAATTGTGTGGTTCCCATGTCTATCATGTTCTCAAACCCATCGTCATCTTCCAGGGTATGGATGTTTGGTTTCTTTCCCTACTCATTTGCCCTGTTACTCTGGCTCTGATGACACGTCTACCACATTCTTGTCTTGTTCTGCAAATCCATTCCTAGTGATTGGTCTTTCCATAAGCTCTGCAGATTGATCCATATGTGGGACATTTCCTTCTGTCTGTAAATTCATCTGGTCGTCCACAGCTCCTGCATCTCATTCTCTCTGTCTGGTGTACATTCTTTTGTTGTTTCACTGCATCACCCTGCTGCCTTTCTCTTGGCTTAACTGAAGGATAGCCATTTGGGTAGTCAGAGTCTTCATCTGTCTTCTTGTGGCTTCATGTGCTCTGGCAGTGTCTACAGCCTGTGATATTGTGAGCTTATCCTGTCTGATTAGAGCTTTCTGTCCTTCAGGATGTGCAGAACCCTAAATGAGCTGATCTATCAGCTGTTCATCTGTGTCCTTAAATTTACACTTCCTGGCTGCATTTTTCAATCTTGTTAAAAAATTGTTATAGGCTCACCTGGTTCCTGTCTGAGGCCTTGAAATTAGTATCAGTATATCTGATGATTTGATTTTGGCTGGAGATGGGTGCTGAATCGTCCAAGAGTTTTGTCTGGGTTTGTGTGTCCTCTTCACTCAGCACCCAGCTGTTAAATAAATTTAACCCTTTATCACCTGCCCACAAAAGGATATAGCTGACTGTTTTCTCTTCAGTAATGCCTTTTAGGAAACTGGTGAGTGTCAGTTTGCACTTTTTTAAAACTTCTCAACTGTTTCTATGACATCATCAACTTCCCAATTCATTATGGGCTGTAGCTGTGTATTCATACCAGTCCCGGCTGACATTTCATTTTTCATTTTCACATGATTCACAAAGTTTTTTTTCTCTCTCTCTCTGGCACTAATTTGGGTCAATTTTTCCCAATCTAATTCAGCATTAAATTCATTTAAAATGTTGCAGGTTTACTCACAGACACTCGCTGCTACCCTATTATGTCTTCTGGTTGTCTTTTGGTTCCCATACATTAGAAATAATCACACTTTAGACTTGGAAAGGCTGGAGCTCTTTGTTTATTCATTTAGCTTCCATGCTGCCCTAGGCTGGTGTCCCGTTACATGTCACATGACTTTCTAGTCCGGCCGTGGAAAACTTACACATAACAGTTCCTAGCTAATTAGTTCCTAGCACTCTGCAGATAGTATAACAATGTAAAACTGTGGGATTTTGCCAATAATTAACTTCATTGAGACAGCCTAGCAGTGAGCTAGACCCTATTCAATAGCTTCCTTCACAAAAGGAAGCTGATTTTTTTTTTAAATGAAGAAATTTTAAGATGGAACATAATTTTCTTCTATGAGAATCAGGATCAATTTCACCTAGATTTTTCTTCAAACATTATCAGCTACACCCCATGTGTTGATGGATATAAATTTTTTAATGAATAAAAAATGAAGTTGAAAATGCCTGCTCTGTTGACAGTTGTATTTTTTTGCTATATCGTAAGGATTCTTGCCTTGTATTTCATTTGAACTTAGACGAGTCTGCATCTCCACCAATGAAAGAACAACATGAGTTCACAGAACACAAGCGAGTGAAGAGAAGAGATAGGCAGTTGAAAGGTAAAATATTGAGATTTTTAAATGTTTGCTGCTAGTGAGATGTTATGTTACAAACTTACCCCGAGTGGTTGACTCACAAACCATGAATAAATGACAAATGCATGTTCATGTTTGATGATAAATCTCAATACCATCCATGTTTTTTGATTTATGAAAGTCTTATTCGAAGAAAATAAATTACAATTGCTTCATAAACTGATCTTAACAATTATAACATTGTCTAAATGTTCCAGTGATACTTGCAATTTGAATTTCATGATGAAATAATGCGCATCATCTCTCCCAATAATATTGTTGCTTATTTCAATATTCCAGTAAAGGAAACTGTTTTATTTTTTAATATGATGTCCAAAGTAGATTGAAAGGGCTAGAAATTCACTGGATCTGTGTTCTAGGGGTGATGCGCAAATCACCCGAATTCATTGTGAGCCGTGTCGGTAATGCATGAATTCCATGTTGCTTGTTAATATTGTATGTATGTAGCCTTCGCTGTTCATTAGCTGCACAATTGTCAGGTTTCTGTGACATCAGGAGGAACCCACACTATGGTAAAGGCAGTGAGAATTGCTGAGAGGAATTGTGTGAAAATCTGAAATGGTTAAAGCTGGGAGAAAGCCAGCGCCAAGGTTTCCTGATGCTACACTGAAGGTCTAGGTACAGGATGTGGTGAGGAGGAGGGAACCTCTTTATTCCTCAGGCAGCAAGAAGCCATCCAAGCAGATAATGCGGAGGCAGTTGGAGGAAATCGCCTGGAGTTCTATACCAGAAGTACTGCCCCCAGGTCATGGCTGCAGTGCTGCAAGAATTTTAATGATTTGATTAAATTTGTCAAGGTAAGAGCACTGTTCTCATCACAGCTACACCAGTCACAGCCTCATTCATTGCACCATCCACACAAATCCCCTCTCCCTACACCATGCTCTCTGCCCCAAGCAGTACAGCGCACTTCACAATATTCTTTACATAAGACCATAAGAAATAAAAGCTGGAGGAGGCCATTTGGCCCTTCTAGCCTGCTTGGCCATTTAACAAGATCATGGCTGATCTACCTCAACTCCACCTTCCTGTACTATCCCCATATCCCTTCATAACCTTAGTTTCCAAAAATCTACCAAATTCTGCCTTAAATATACTCAATGACTGAGCCTCCACAGCCCTCTGTGGTAGAGAATTTCAAAGATTCACAACCATACGGACCCTGGAAGTGCAGAAGGTTTTAGTTTAGACAGGCATCATGATCAGCGCAGGCTTGGAGGGCCGAATGGCCTGTTCCTGTGCTGTATTGTTCTTTTGTTTTTGTTCATTTTTATGAAGAGAGTTGTCCTCATCTCAGTCCTAAATAACCAACCCCTTATTCTGAAACTATGACCCCTTGTTCTAGATCCCCTTTATTTCCTTAATTAACCCACACTTGTTCAAGTGACTGTTAAATTTATCCCGGATTATTGTCTCACAATGTTTTCCCACCACTGAGGTTAAACTGACTGGCTTGTAGTTGCTGGGTTTATGCTTACACCCTTTTTTGAACAAGGGTGTAACATTGTCCTCAGGCACCACCTCTGTATCTAAGGAGGATTGGAAAATTATGGCTAGTGCCTTTGCAATTTCCACTCTTCACTCAGCATCCTTGGATACATCCCATCTGTCCCTGGTGACTTATCAACTTTAAGTATATCCAGCCTCCTAATACCCCCTGTTAGGACCAGGTGAGGAAGGGGTCCCAGGCTCCCCCTTTCACCCCTTCTCTGGTTTCACCTTATGTGATTTAACTTACCATCTCAGTGAGCACTTGCTCCTGTTACTCTAATGTAATTGCAGATGAACCAATCAGACAGGTTTTCTTGAGTCTCAACAGGAAAGATGTAAGTTTATTATCCTTATCACTCTAAACCGGTTAAAATGAGTAAAATACGCTAAGCATTCACACCCCACAGTCACACAAGAGCTACCCACACACACACACAAATAGATTACAGAGGGAAAACAGAGTTGGGAGGTTGGAGTAGAGTCTGTAATAAATGGAATTTAAATACTGAATCTCAGTCCCAGAGTTTTTAGTTGAAATTGTAGTTCTGAAGTCCTCGCTAGGCCACGTGCACGGTTCGGGCTTGATTCTCAGGTTCTGGAAGACAGAATAGGGGCTGAGGGAGGCAAGGGAAGAAATTGCTGGGACCTTGACAGAAATCTTTGCATCCTCATTGGCTACAGGTGAGGTCCCAGAGGACTGGAGAATAGCCAATGTTGTTCCTTTGTTTAAGAAGGGTAGCAAGGATAATCCAGCAAATTATAGGCCGGTGAGCCTTACGTCAGTGGTAGGGAAATTATTAGAGAGGATTCTTCGGGACAGGATTTACTCCCATTTGGAAACAAATGAACTTATTAGCGAGAGGCAGCATGGTTTTGTGAAGGGGAGGTCGTGTCTCACTAACTTGATTGAGTTTTTTGAGGAAGTGACGAAGATGATTGATGAAGGAAGGGCAGTGGATGTTGTCTATTTGGACTTCAGTAAAGCCTTTGACAAGGTCCCTCATGGCAGACTGGTACAAAAGGTGAAGTCACACGGGATCAGAGGTGAGCTGGCAAGATGGATACAGAACTGGCTCAGTCATAGAAGACAGAGGATAGCAGTGGAAGGGTGCTTTTCTGAATGGAGGGCTGTGACTTGTGCTGTTCCGCATGGATCAGTGCTGGGACCTTTGCTGTTTGTAGTATATATAAATGATTTGGAGGAAAATGTAGCTGGTCTGATTAGTAAGTTTGCGGACAACACAAAGGTTGGTGGAGTTGCGGATAGTGATGAGGATTGTCAGAGGATACAGCAGGATATAGATCGGTTGGAGACTTGAGCGGAGGAATGGCAGATGGAGTTTAATCCGGACAAATGTGAGGTAATGCATTTTGGAAGGTCTAATGCAGGTGGGAAGTATACAGTAAATGGCAGAACCCTTAGGAGTATTGACTGGCAGAGAGATCTGGGCATACAGGTCCACAGGTCACTGAAAGTGGCAACGCAGGGGGATAAGGTAGTCAAGAAGGCATACGGCATGCTTTCCATCATTGGTTGGGGCATAGAGTATGAATATTGGCAAGTCATGCTGCAGCTGTACAGAACCTTAGTTAGGCCACACTTGGAATGTTGCATGCAATTCTGGTCGCCACACTACCAGAAGGACGTGGAGGCTTTGGAGAGGGTACAGAAGAGGTTTACCAGGACATTGCCTGGTCTGGAGGGCATTAGCTATGAGGAGAGGTTGGATAAACTCGGATTGTTTTCACTGGAATGACGGAGATGGAGGGGCGACATGATCGAGGTTTACAAAGTTATGAGTGGCATGGACAGAGTGGATAGTCAGAAGCTTTTTCCCAGGGTGGAAGAGTCAGTTACTAGGGGACATAGGTTTAAGGTGCGAGGGGCAAAGTTTAGAGGGGATGTGCGAGGCAATTTCTTTACACAGAGGGTGGTGAGTGCCTGGAACTTTCTGCCAGGGGAGATGGTGGAAGCAGGTACGATAGCGACGTTTAAGAGGCATCTTGACAAATACATGAATATGATGGGAATAGAGGGATACGGTCCCCGGAAGTGCAGAAGGTTTTAGTTTAGGCAGGCATCAAGATCGGCGCAGGCTTGGAGGGCCGAATGGCCTGTTCCTGTGCTGTACTGTTCTTTGTTCTTTTGTTTGTTTTATCCTTGTTGCCTAGTTGTTGGCTTTGCTGGGCTGTAGGTTTGAAGCTTAGTAGTTGCCCCCGAGGCTTCCCTGGGTCTTTACTGGAAAGAGGGAGAGAGGAGAGAGAGATGTTCCCTTGTTGGATCTCAGATACAGTCTGCCTTCTGAGTCACCACTCAATCTCCAGAGTAGCCCAAGCAGTGCTATGACCATCTCTTTGGACATAATTTAATGAAAAGTTTCTGGAATTTTCTCTGAAATTCAAGGCTGTCCCCTTAGGCTGCCCAGACATACTTGGTGGTGGGGTGGGGGTGGCTCTTTCAAATGTGTCGATAGCTTCTGATGACCATATATTGACAAGGCTATCTCAGTATTTGAATCAGAGAGTACCCTATTATTCTGGCTAGGCTGAGTCAATCACATTTGTCTCCAGTCTGCTCTGTTGCTGATTCATGTGCAAATTGCCATTGCCATTTTGGCTGCTAGCTTTTCTGTTTAAAAAAAGTTATTTGTAACAATTTCCAGTAAAAGTCTCAGGCAGAGTTCTACTCAATGAAATTAATATTTTCCATTTGTCATGTGGGGTTTTCATCACACCTTCTTTATCAATATTTAGCTCATCCTGTGTCTCTGCTGCCTCCTTTTTCACTGTGACTTTGGCAGCATCTTCCTTGGTAAAGACTGATGCAAAGTACTCATTTAGGACCTCAGCCATGCTCCTCCATGCGTAAATCCCCTTTTTGGTCGCTTATCAGCCCCAATCCTCCTCTTACTACCATTTTACTGTTTATATGCCTATAGAAGACTTTGGGATTCCTTTTATATTGGCTGTCAATCTCCTAAATTAAAATTTAGAATTAAATTAAATCAAAATTTAATGGTATCAAACTTGGAGATGTGGCAAACAGAGAGGATGATACCAATCAACTGCAACAGGACGTAGATAGGCTAGCAGAATGGGCAGACAAGTGGCAGATGGAATTTAATATGGAGAGGTGTGAGGTGAAGCATTTTGGCAAAAGGGATGGGGGAGAGGCAATATATACCTAATGGGACAGTTCTAAAGAGTGTGCAGGAACAGAGAGACCTGGGGGTTCATGTGCATAGATCTTTGAAGGTGGTAGGACATATTGAGAGAATAATTAGCAAAGCATATGGGATCTTGGGCTTCATAAATAGAAATATTGAGTACAAAAGAAGTGAAGTTATGCTGAACCTTTATAAAGCTCTGGTTAGGCCCCAACTAGAGTATTGCATCCAGTTCTGGTCACCACACTATAGGAAGGATGTGAGGGTCCTTGAGAGGGTGCAGAGGAAATTTAGCAGAATGGTTCCAGAGATGAGGGATTTTAGCTACAAGGTTAGGTTGGAGAAGGTGGGATTGTTCTACTTAGAGCAAAGGAGATCGAGGGGAGATTTGATAGAGGTGTACAGGATTATGGCAGGTTTAAGTAAGGTAGACAAAGAAAAGCTGTTCCCATTAGCTGATGGCACAAGGACTAGTCAAGCCAGATTTAAGGTTTTAGGCAAGAAATGCGGAGCGGGGCAGGGGGAGAGGAGGGAAATGTTAAGAAGAACCTTTTTACGCAGCGAGTGGTGATGGCCTGGAACTCGCTGCCCACGAGAGTGGTGGAAGTGGAGAAGATCATTGATTTGAAAAGGAAATTGGATGGGCACTTGAAATAAACTTACAGACTCTGGGGAAGGAGTGGTGAATAGGACTGATTGGATTGCTCTACAGAGAGCTGACATGGACTCGATAGGCTGAATGGTCCCCTTCTGTGGCATTGTAACTTTTCTTACTCTCTCTTTGCTTCTCTGATTTCCTTATTCACATCCCTTCTGAACCTTCCATATTCAGGTTCTCACCTGTATCTGTCACACATTCCCTTTTTCTGCTTCATCGGACCCTCTGGCCGAGATTTTTAATTGTTGGTGGGGTCGGGAAGGGGTCGGGGGGTGATTTGAATTTTGTGTACCTGGAGGGAGCCACTGGATCCTGCCACCTCCAGAACACAATGCAAGTTTCAAAGGGAGGGTGGGGGTGGGGATGGTGAACAGGGAACCCACTCACCTCCAATTAACGCAATTTTCAAAGTTGAAATTACAGAACTTGAATAATTCTGGTACACATCTGGCGGATTCATTTTAATGTTGAAAAATTTTGGGAGCTGTAGGTTCTTGCGTCTGATTGTGCACTTCCATTTGGCCACTTTTGTGCTGGTTGAGGCTGCTGTCCCTCCGAGGCTGCTGTCCCTCCGAGGCTGCTGGCCCTCCGAGGCTGTTGGCCCTCCGAGGCCGCTGGCCCTCTGAGGCTGCTGGCCCTCCGAGGTGCTGCTCCTCTCTTCTGCAAGGCAGCGGCAGGCCCCATCGTGGCTGACATCTGCCTTTGCCACTGGCACTTCTGCAGGCAGCTCCTGCCTCCTGGTGATGCTCGCTGTCAGCCCAGTTAAGGCATTTACATTTCAAGATAGTGTTGCGTGGGCGTCGCAGATACGGCACGGGGACGAGACCCATAAATTATCTAGGCGTCATGTTCTCGACTCCAATTTGAAGTTCAAGCCTTCTGTCTCTCTCTTCATCCAGAGAGCTCTGACTTTGAAATAAAAACAAGAAATGCTGGAATCAATCAGCAGGTCTGGCAGCATCTGTGGAAAGAGAAGCAGAGTTAACGCTTCGGGTCAGTGACCCTTCTTCGGAACCCTGAGCTCTGACTTTGTTTGCCCTACCTTCTCCCTTGTGGGAATCTACCTCACCTGTAGCTGGGCCATCTCTTTAAAGGCATCCCATTGTTCTTTCTGTATTCAGCTTGATTCTGTACTGTATTATGAGCCTGATATTTATAGCCATTTTCTATTTCATTTTAGTTTCTATATTTTTAGATCCAGGAAGCTCTTGTTTTGGAATCCCTTCCTTTCTCCCTCATGGCACTGTGTCAAGTTTGTACCTGAGCTAACTCCTCTTTGAAAGCCTCTTATTGCTCATTTTTTGTTTTACCTGCCAATCTTTGATTCCAATCACTGTTCAAAAAATGGCAGTGGGATAAACCTGGCAACAACAATTAGCCTAATGTGAGGAAATTGATGCATACATGGACTTTCAAAACACATTTGATAAAGTGCCATATAATAAGCAAAATTGAAGCACATGATATTAAAGGGGTAATGGCCGCTTGGAGACAAAATCAGTTAAGTAACAAAAAGCAGAAAGAGGTTGTGCATGGTTGTTTTTTAGACTGGAGGGAGGTGTACAGTGGTGTTCCCCAGAGGTCAGAGGACCACTGTTCTTTTTGATATATATTAGTGACCTGGACTTTGGTATACAGGAAATCATTTCAAAGTTTGCAGATGCCTCAGAAATGTTGTGGAGAGGAGGACAGTAACAGAACTCGGGAGGATATAGACAAACTGGTGGAATGGGCGGATATCTGGCAGATAAAACTTAACACAGAGAAGTGTAAAGTGATGAATTTTGGTAAGAAAAATGAGGAGAGGCAATATAAAATAAATGGTCCAATTTTAAAAGAGCTGCAGGAACAGAGAGTAAAATACACGAGTATGAAAATAAAATATCTTGGATTTAGTCTTTGATACGCAGAGACCAGAGGGAACTTTGTTCCAAAACAGGTAGATTTTATTAAAAATCTACAAGATGAGAAGTAAATATTTAAAGTATGAAGTGTACAATTGTAAAATACTAAAAGACTTTGAAATACAACCTGACCAAGCTTCACATTGATCAGGTTCCGAGGTGATGAAACTTGAATCACCTGAGAGTGTCCACTTTCACTCTGAGGCTTTAAGTCCAGTCTTACATAGTAAAAGCACCCATTAGTTTACAGGACCTTGAGCTGATCAATCAGTCATCTGCTGACTCCTGCACATTTCACAATGAGCAGTAACAGACAACTAGCAATTTCTCATGCCACAATCCCATAAACGCAACATCATACATAGAGTTAGTGTATTTTACTCTGTAGTTTCATCAAGGATCAACCATCTTAACCAGATTAATAATTGTACAGCAGCCGGCACAAAATGCTTCTCTCAGCATATGTACGCAAAGTTTTGAAGGTGACAGGACAAGTTGACAAGACTGTTTTTTAAAAAAAGTACACGGGATCCTGGACTTTATAAATAGAAGCATAGAGTACAAGAGCAAGGAATCTATGCGAAACCTTTATAAAATCACTGGTTAGGCATCAATTGGAATATTGTGTTCAATTCTGTGCATCACACTTTAAGAAGGATCTGAAGGCCTTAGAGAAGGTTCAACAAAGAATGGTTCCAGCGACTTAAACATAGAAACATAGAAAATAGGAGCAGGAGTAGGCCATTCAGCCCTTCGAGCCTGCTCCGCCATTCATTATGATCATGGCTGATCAACCAACTCAGTAACCTGTTCCCGCTTTCCCCCATACCCTTTGATCCCTTTCGACCCAAGAGCTATATCTAACTCCTTCTTGAAAACATACAATGTTTTGGCCTCAACTGCTTTCTGTGTTAACGAATTCCACAGGCTCACCACTCTCTGGGTGAAGAACTTTCTCCTCATCTCAGTCCTGAGAGGTTTACCCCGTATCCTTAGACTATGACCCCTGGTTCTGGACTCCCCCACCATTGGGAATATCCTTCCTGCATCTACCCTGTCAAGTCCTGTTAGAATTTTATAGATTTCTATGAGATCCCCTTCACTCTTCTGAACTCCCAGCGAATATAATCCCAACCGACTAAATCTCTCCTCATACGTCAGTCCCACCATCCCAGGAATCAGTCTGGTAAACATTCCCTCTATAGGAAGAACATCCTTCCTCAGATAAGGAGACCAAAACTGCACACAATATTCCAAGTGTGGCCTCACCAATTGCAGCAAGACATCCCTACTCCTGTACTCGAATCCTCTCGCTATGAAGGCCAACTTACCATTTGCCTTTTTTACCACCTGTTGCATCTGTCACTTACCTTCAGTGACTGGTGTACGAGAACACCCAGGGCTCGTTGCATATTCCCCTCTCTGTTTGTCGCTGTTCAGATAATAATCTGCCTTCCTGTTTTTGCTACCAAAGTGGATAACCTCACATTTATAATTGGAAAGTGGTGAACAAGGATTCACCAAGGGGGAGTTCAAAACACAATATGTTTAAAAATCAAACCCTGTTACAAAGAGACCAGGTAAAGACAGTAAAAGACCCCTAGACACCTTTCTCACCTGATCATAACAAATACTAGATCTAAAATAGCCCGTTCCCTTTTTGGTTTCTCAACATAGTGCTCTAGAAAAGCATCTTGCATGCATTCTAAGAATTTGTCTTCCACAAAATTAGTATTAATTAGGTTTACCCAGTCTATATGTAGATTGAAATCCCCCATAATTACTGTATTGCCCTTGTTACATCCACCTCTAATTTCCTGTATACTGTAATTTACATTATAGGCCATCAAACAGCAGTGGTAAACAACTGCCACCAATATTTTATGCCTCTTTCGTTCCACCCAAACTAATTCTCTGTCTTGCTCTTTCGAACAAAAGTCTTGTCTCACTACAGTACTATGCCCTCTTTAATTAACAGAGCTACTCCACCATTTTTCCCCAGCTTCCTGTCCTTCCTGAATGTCATTTACCATTGGATATTCAGGTACCAGCTTTGTTTTCCTTTTAGCCACATCTCTGTAATGTCCACCAGGCCTTACATATGAATTTCTATTTGAGCTGCCAATTCATCTGTTTTAATGTGAATGTTGTGGGCATTCAGATACAGAGCCCTAATTCCGTTTTTTTTTACTGTTTTTGTAAACTTTGGCCCTATTTGTTGGCACACTCAAGTTTGTAATCACTGTCCCTTTGCCATATTCTGATTATCATTATCTTTAATGCTACCTTGATCTATTGCCTTGTCATTTCCCTTTAATTTACTCAATCTTCCCCTACATGATCCCTTTCCCTCTCTATTTAGTTTTATACCCTCTCTACTTCCCTAGTTTTACGACTCACTAGCACTGTTGAGGTGAAGTCCATCCCAATGGTACAGCACCCACTTTCCCCAGTACACGTGCCAATGGCCTATGAACCAGAGCCCATTTCTCCCACACCAGTCGTTGAGTCACGCAATCATCTCTCTAATCTTATTCACCATATGCCAATTTGCATGTGACTCTGTTAAAAATTGAGAGATTATTACCTCTGAAGTTCTGCTTTTGAATGTAGTGCCTAACTCCTCATATTGACTATGCAGAACCTCTTTCCTATGTTGTTGTTACCTACATGGACCACAACAACTGGATCCTGCCCCTCCTACTGGCAAGTTCTTCTCCAGCCCTGAGCAGATGTCCTGAACCCTGGCATTGGGCAGGCAACACAGCCTTCTGGATTCTCACTCACAGGTGCAGAGAACAGTGTCTACCACCTGACTATACCGTCCCCTACTAACACGACATTCCTTATAATTCCCTCCCAACTTGAACAGCTTCCTGTACCATGGTCAGTCTGCTTCGCCACACTACAGCACATGCTTTTGTCCATACAAGCTGCGAGGATCACGAACATGTTGTCCAATTGCAAGGGCTGAGGCTCCTCCACTCCCACCTTCTCGATCCCCTTACCTGCTTGACACGCAGTCACACTCTCCTTTTCCTGACCGCTGACCAGCTCGGGCAACCCGAACCTGAGTGTTGTGACTGTCTTCTGGAACAAAGTGTCCAGGTAACTTTCCCCTTCCCTGATACATCGCAGTGTCTGCAGCTCAAATTACAGCTCACTCACTCTGAGCCAAAGTTCCTCATACACAGTTCTGTCACCATTGCAAGTTACATCCTCAGGCTTCTCTGGCATTGCCTCTCAGACATCTGAAGGTAATGTGTCCTTGGTTTGAGGATACAATAACATGCCCATCTTCGCTAACGCCTTTCCTGGATGGCTTCATTCTGAGCAGCCTCAGACTCTTGTGCTGCCTCCTGAGGTATCATCCGTTATCGCCAAGACCCCTCCTCAGTCTCTCCCTCTGCAATTGTTCATGTGTTAGAGGACAAATTGCATGCATGAGACTCATGTCTTTGCAATTTTTCAATTGCTGAAATAAGAAAAACTGTCCTTCTGCCATTCAGCAGAACCATGAAAGTCATGAGCAGATTGCTGTTATGTGCCTGACACTTGCATGTAGCAGGAGATCTCACCCACCATCAATCGATTTGCATTCCTCCTTTGGACACATGGTTCGCATTCTCCTTCCAGAAAATGTTGCATCTGCGATACCAGGCACGTTTGCCCACCTTCCTACTTCCTCCTGCCACATTCCAGCCTGCACCCATCACCCTTGACCCACCCAACTTAACCTTCACCCTTCCACCGTTACCATAAAACTTACCTCCATTACTGTGGACTGGCTCATCATCAATTTATACATGTCATCCCTCCCCCCATCCCTACTCCCGTTACCATTCAACTGCTGACGCTGGCCTTTCAACCTCCAAGAATCCCTTTTGAAATAGTTACAGATTCCCAATCCCCTCCCGATGATCAGCTTGAATACCCAACCCTAAAAGTCTTGACCTTCCCCCTCTACCATATACTGTTGCCCCCGTGTTTGTGACTGTACCTTCTGCCAGCCAGTACCCTGATGTGGACACACAGGACTCCGATGACAACAGTGAACCTCCCTCCTTTTAGGCCTCTCATGACCATCAGTTTTCTGACAGGAACATATCAACCCATCACCCCCTGCAACCACACACAGCCAGAATCATCGTCAAAATCAGCCACTACACACCCTAGACTCTGCCCTCCTCCCTCCCCTGCTCCTCCATGCACCCGAGACTCCACCCTGTTCTCCCTGACTACGCTCCCTATTCCTCCAAGCAAAAAGTCCCCTTCCCTCCACGTGCATCAGTGGGATTAAATATTAAGGACTTAATTGCACCTGATTTACTAAATTTTTGTGGTTTTATGTTTTAAACAAATCAGCAAAATGTACAATAATGGATTACAATGGTGGGTATTAACATGCACCGGAAAAGATGTGGAGCTCAAAATGTTTATTGCACCACTTTCTTTTCAGATGGTTGCTCAAGTCACATGACTGCTGTTGCTGTCGGAGCTCTAGGTGGTTACCTTCGTTTCTCTGGAACAAGCTAGAACATTGGAGAATCACCAGAAATTTAGCAATAAGGCTTTATTGCATTATTTATAGTATTTGTTTCATCTGTATACTAAAACTATACTTTTGCTTTTCATCCCATTTCTGATGACAATTAATTTAATTAGTAGCAATTATTCATACAATTTCTACAACTCAGCATAGTGTCAGATATACAATGCTGTATGTATAGTGTATAGCATTCATGAATGATACCAATTCTAATTATCCATTTGTTTATAAAGTAAAACCAGTTTTGTTTTCAAATGGCGAGTTTCTGATCTTATCTGGAACATCTAGACTGGGCAGATTTTTTCCCATAAGGGACTGAAGAAAATTGACTTGGTAGCACCTAGGGGGTCACATTAAGGGACAATCTATGTTGGCTAATAATGGAATGAAACCCAAGAGAAGCCAATTCATTTATCTCTTTAGTTCTGCATTAATGTAAGTGATGTGCTGGCAGAGTAAGAAATTAAGACAAAAGGGTATGGTAGTCTGTATGTTTTACAGTAAAGGAGTGAAATGCATTTCATTTACAGTAAAAATGTTACCAAAAGTACAAGATAGCAATTTACAGAAAAAGTTCCACCCCATGGGTTGTTCTAGCATAAGATTATAATACAAGATTACATTTCACTGGCAGGCTAAGTTGTTATAGCAGTCCACTTGCAAAATACTGTTGGAAATCTGGCACCTTGCTTGAAATAATAAGTTCATGCTGGTGTAATATGTTACCTCTCTTTTGGTTTTCAATTTTTCCCTGTAGGTTTATTTTGTTGGTGACTTCTTCCCTGTTTCTTCCTGAGTTTTATAGAGAAATAGCAGCAATTCTCACTAGTCAGGGAGGATCTTCATATGGTTCTAGTGTACACTTGATTGTTATTTCTATTTCCCTATCCTCACAAAATAAATCTGACTTGAGTCATATTGTAGAACTATGCAATTCTGATCTAGGTTAAATGATGCAACATAGTCTGCTGTATTAGTCATTGTCTACTTTATTCAATAAAATATAAAGTGAAGTGCAAAGCTTTCTAAGACAGATCCTTCAGAACAAAGTGTTCCAACAAAAGTACATTAAATACATCAACCAGTCCTATACTTACAAAAATACAATAACAGTAAGAACAGATACAACTGAGTAAGTATTTTTTCAAGAGCTCGACAGACTTTCCATGAAATTTTACATTTTCCATTGCACCTGAACTGACAAATGATTAAGTCACAAATAAGATTTGGAACATTACTTTTCTCTCATGCAGAACAGTAGGTTTTATTTCCTAACAAGCTGGTCAAAGGACATATTTGTGAAATTTGGAATGGTATATAAAATATGAATTATGTAATGGCTGACTGTATACAGCCAACATTTTAATATTTCAATGAGAAAAAAAATTAAAGCCAAAAATTTTCCAAAATATTATCTGCCTTTGAATGAGTTGAAATATAAAATAATCCTTAGCAAGGTCAATGGGTTAGTGAACCTTGTTTTAAACAAGATAAATACTAGTTAGTTGTTCCAGCTGATGATCTCATAAATCAGTGACTTCAACAGCCGTGCCTGGTATGTAACTGTATTCTTTCCTGTATGCAGTTTCTGTTCCTCTAAGGGCTGTTCAATCACTGCTAATACATTCTTGCCATAAACTAAATGGGTCAAAAATAAAATTACAATATTATTAAAACTGCACATTAAAAGAAAGAACATACATTTATAGAGTGCTTTTCACAATCTCGGGACATCCCACAGTACTTCATTTAAAATTCTCATTCCTCAAGTACCAGAAAGATTTTCTCATCTAGATATCTTCACTGCTTTCTTCCTTCAGCCTCTGCACTAAGCCACTTCTCATCCTTGGTGTTTTCAACCTCCATCCAAATTCATTATGTTCTCTCTCAAGTTCACTGTCCTATCCTCCCTTAATATTTCCTGCCATATAAACACTCCAACCCATATTCATGGCCACCCCTTTGGCATTGCCATCATATGCGGCATCGCTACTCCCATCATATCAGATATAAGGCCATCTTTGATCACTTCCTTATATTACTCTCCACCAACATCGCCCTTCCCCCCGCTTCCCAATTTACTTCTTTCTGTGTACTCCTCTGAAAAATCCTCTCAGTGACCATCAGAACTTGCAAATGTTAGAAATGTAATAGGTTTAGTTATTTTTTCTTCTTTTATTATTTTTTATTTGTTTATTTTACTTTAGTTTGTTTCATCATTCTTTTTTTTAACCATGTGCTGAGGCTGTTCATTTTTCTGTCAATTAACACCCTCTCTGCACTCTGTCTTTCAGGACACCATTAACTATCCTTTGCTCCATGACCTTCTGCTCAGTTATTCTCTATGACCCACTGTCCTATCGACGCCTTGTCTTTTGTTACCTCTTGCCCCACACCCATTTTATTTGCTTAAACCTATTATATTTTTAACATTTGCGAGTTCTGATGAAGGGTCACTGACCTGAAATGTTAACTCTGCTTCTCCCTCCACAGATAGAAACATATAAACATAGAAAATAGGAGCAGGAGTAGGCTATTTGGCCCTTCGAGCCTGCTCCGCCATTCATTATGATCATGGCTGATCATCCAACTCAGTAACCTGTTCCCGCTTTCGCCCCATATCCTTTGATCCCTTTAGACCCAAGAGCTATATCTAACTGCTTCTTGAAAACATACAATGTTTTGGCCTCAATTGCTTTCTGTGGTAGCAAATTCCACAGGCTCACCACTCTCTGGGTGGAGTAATTTCTCCTCATCTCAGTCCTGAAAGGTTTACCCTGTATCCTTAGACTATGATCCCTGGTTCTGGACTCCTCCACCATCGGGAACATCCTTCCTGCATTTACCCTGTCAAATCCTGTTAGAACTTTATAGATTTCTATGAGATCCCCCCTCACTCTTCTGAACTCCAGCGAATATAATCCTAACCGATTCAATCTCTCCTCATACGTCAGTCCCACCATCCCAGGAATCAGTCTGTAAACCTTCGCTGCACTCCCTCTATAACAAGAACATCCTTCCTCAGATAAGGAGACCAAAACTGCACACAATATTCCACGTGTGGCCTCAACAAGGCCCTGTATAATTGAAGCAAGACATCACTGCTCCTGTAATCAAATCCTCTCGCTTTGAAGGCTAACATACCATTTGCCTTTTTTACCACCTGTTGCACCTGCATGCTTACCTTCAGCGACTGGTGTACGAGAACACCCAGGTCTCGCTGCATATTCCCCTCTCTCAGTTTATAGCCCTTCAGATAATAATCTGCCTTCCTGTTTTTGCTACCAATGTGTATAACCTCACATTTATCCACATTATACTGCATCTGCCATGCATTTGCCCACTCACTCAACTTGTCCAAATCACCCTGAAGCCTCTCTGCATCCTCCTCGCAACTCTCCCTCCCACCCAGTTTTGTGTCATCTGCAAAATTTGGAGATATTACATTTAGTTCCCTCATCTAAATCATGAATATACATTGTCAATAGCTGGGGTCCTAGCACCGATCCCTGCAGTACCCCACTAGTCACTGCCTGCCATTCGGAAAAAGAATCATTTATCCCTACTCTTTGTTTCCTGTCTGCCAAACAATTTTCTATTCATTGCAATACACTCGCCCAATCCCATGTGCTTTAATTTTACACGCTAATTTCTTATGTGGGACTTTGTCGAAAGCCTTCTGAAAGTCCAAATAAATCACATCCACTGGCTCTCCCTCATCAATTCTACTAGTTACATCCTCAAAGAATTCTAGTAGATTTGTCAAGCACGATTTCCCTTTGTAAATCCATGCTGACTCTGCCCAATTCTACCACTGTTCTTTCAGTGCTCTGCTATAAAATCTTTGATAGTGGTCTCTAGAATTTTCCCCACTACCGACATCAGGCTGACTGGTCCATAATTCCCTGATTTCTCTCTACCTCTCCCTTTTTAAATAGTGGGGTTACATTAGCTACCCTCCAATCTGTAGGAACTGTTCCAGAGTCTATAGAATCTTGGAAGATGACCACCAATGCATCCACTATTTCTAGGGTCACTTCCTTAAGTACTCTGGGTTGCATACCATCAGGCCCTGGGGATTTATCGGCCTTCAATCCCATCAATTTCCCCAACACCATTTCTCTACTAATACTGATTTCCTTCAGTTCCTCTCTTTCACTAAGCCCTGTGTTCCCCAACATTTCTGGTATGATATTTGTGTCCTCCTTTGTGAAGACAGAACCAAAGTATGCATTTAGTTGGTCAGCTATTTCTTTGTTCCCTATAATAAATTCCCCTGTTTCTGACTGTAACGGACCTACATTTGTCTTCACCAATCTTTATCTCTCCACATATCTATAGACACTTTTACATTCAGTTTTTATGTTCCCACAAGCTTGCTCCCGTACTCTATTTTCCCCTTCTTAATCAATCCCTTGGTCCTCCTTTGCTGAATTCTAAACTGCTCCCAATGCTCAGGTCTATTGTTTCTGGTGAATTTATATGCCTCTTCCTTGTATCTAATGCTATCTCTAATTTCCCTTGCAAGCCATGGTTTGGCTACCTTTCCCGCTTTACTTTTGCGCCAGTCAGGGATAAACAATTGTTGCAGTTCATCCACGCGCTCTTTAAATGTTTGCCATTGCCTATCCACCATTATCCCTTTAAGTAACGTTTCCCAATCTGTCAGAGTCAACTCACGCCTCATACCTTCATAGTTTCTTTCACTAAGATTCAGGACCCTGGTCTCAGAATCAACTACGTCACTCTCCATCTTGATGAAGAATTCTATCATATCATGGTCGCTCATCCCCAAGGGGTTTCGCAGCACCAGATGCTGCCAGACCTGCTGAGTATTTCCAGCACTTCTTGTTTTATTTCTACTTCACCACCACCTCTCTCGAGTCCTCTATTGCTTCGAAATTTTCAGACTGATGTCCACCACTGAATACTGGATAAGCTGAAATTTCCAATTAAATATTAGTAACACTGAAGGCAGTGTCTTTGATGTCTAGCTACCAACTCTATCCCTCTCCCTCCCAACTGTCTGACACTGAATTAGACTGCTCAGAACCTTGGTATCTTATTTGACTCTGAGAGAGCTTCCGACCACATATCCACATCATGAAGACCACCTACTTCCACCTCCATAACATTATCCGACTCTGCTCCTGCCTCAACTCATCTGCTGTTGAAACTATCATCGATGCCTTTATTACCTCTAGACCTGACTATTCCAACACACCTCTGACCAGCCTACCACATGCTCTCTTGTAAACATTCAGTCATCCATAACTCTGCTGCCTGGATCTTTACTTGCACCAAGTCCCATTCACCTCTCACCCCTGCCTTCCTACACTGGCTTCCAGTTAAACAATACCTGAATTTTAAAATTCTCATCCTTGTTTTCAAATCTCCCCATTTCCTCACTCCTCCCTATCTCTGTAACCTCCTCCACCCACAGATCCAAGATCTCTGCACCCATCTAATTCTGGCCTTTTGAGCATCCCAAATTTTAATTGCTGCACCATTAGTGGTCATGCCTTCAGCTGTCTAGGCCCTAAGCTCTGGAAATTCCTCCCTCCACCTCTCTCCATCTCTTTTCCTACTTTAAGACACTCTTTAAAACCTACCTCTTTGACCAAGCTTTTGGCCATTTGCCTTAATGTCGCATTATGTGGCTCAGTGCCAAATTTTGCTTATAATGTTCCTGTGAAGTGCCTTGGGACATTTTATTACATTAAAGGCACTGTGTCAGTGATTATGTCCCCCGATTTAGATTTGAGGGGGGTGATCTTCTTGATGGTTGGCCCAAGAGCTCTCTTCATGCCATCATACATTCCTCTGATGTTTCCGGTGTCTGAGGCCAGCTGAATATGACTGCATAGGTGTTGCCAGTAGTCGTTTGCGCAACGCCTAGCTGTTCTTTGTGCAGTACTTCTGGCTGCTTTAAGTGCTGCGGATGTTAAATCGCTGGGGGCTTTCTTGTAGTTCAAAAGTGCAATGCGCTTAGCGGCTATGACAGGTTCCAGCTCTTCATTATGAGATTGAAACCAGTCTGCATTTCTCTTCGCACTTTTGCCGTAGGTGGTCAAAGCTGACTCATAGATGGCGTCTCTGATGTGGGCCCACTTGGTCTCAGCATCCCCTGTGGGAGTGTTTTGAAGGGCTGTTACAAGTGAATTTAGAAATTTTTGTAACAGCTGTGGGTGAGAAATTCTGCTCGTGTTGATGCGCGGGTGGCCCTTCTGCTTGGAATGATGCAACTTCTTTGGTCTGAGTCTAACCTTGCTGCACACCAGGGACTGGTCGGTGTCGCAGTCCGCACTGTGGAAGCTGCGTGTGATTTGAACACTGTTTAAGGCGGCTCGCCTTGTGACAATGAGGTCTAGCTGGTGCCAACGACGTGATCTTGGGTGCCTCCATGAAACCTGGTGACAGGGTTTAGTGTGAAAGAACGAGTTGGTGATGCAGAGGTTATGATAGGTACACAACTCAAGCAGTCTCTGCCCGTTCTCATTCATCCTTCCAACGCCATAGCGCCCAAGGCAGGAGGGCCATGAGTCATGGTCGGCCCCAACCCTGGCATTAAAGTCCCCCAGCAGGAATAGGTGTTCGGTGTTGGGGATGCTGCTAATGATGTTATGGAGTTGTTCATAGAACTGGTCTTTAGCTTCAGGTGCGGAACAGAGTGTTGGAGCATAGATGCTGAGTAGGTGTACTGGACCAGAGGTGGTGAGCAGTCGGATGGACAGTATGCGTTCCGAGCCATTTGAGGGAGGCTCTATCATGCTGAGCAAGGAGTTTCTGATGGCGAAGCCCACTCCATGCTGTCTTGGTTCTTCAGAAGATCACCCCCCTCAAATCTAAATCGGGGGACATAATCACTGACCAACGCAAACAGATGGACCGCTGGGTTGAGCACTACCTAGAACTGTACTCCAGGGAGAATGCTGTCACTGAGACTGCCCTCAATGCAGCCCAGCCTCTACCAGTCATGGATGAGCTGGACATACAGCCAACCAAATCGGAACTCAGTGATGCCATTGATTCCCTAGCCAGCGGAAAAGCCCCTGGAAAGGACAGCATTACCCCTGAAATAATCAAGAGTGCCAAGCCTGCTATACTCTCAGCACTACATGAACTGCTATGCCTGTGCTGGGACGAGGGAGCAGTACCCCAGGACATGCGCGATGCCAACATCATCACCCTCTATAAAAACAAAGGTGACCGCGGTGACTGCAACAACTACCGTGGAATCTCCCTGCTCAGCATAGTGGGGAAAGTCTTTGCTCGAGTCGCTCTGAACAGGCTCCAGAAGCTGGCCGAGCGCGTCTACCCTGAGGCACAGTGTGGCTTTCGTGCAGAGAGATCGACTATTGACATGCTGTTCTCCCTTCGTCAGATACAGGAGAAATGCCGTGAACAACAGATGCCCCTCTACATTGCTTTCATTGATCTCACCAAAGCCTTTGACCTCGTCAGCAGACGTGGCCTCTTCAGACTACTAGAAAAGATCGGATGTCCACCAAAGCTACTAAGTATCATCACCTCATTCCATGACAATATGAAAGGCACAATTCAACATGGTGGCTCCTCATCAGAGCCCTTTCCTATCCTGAGTGGTGTGAAACAGGGCTGTGTTCTCGCACCCACACTTTTTGGGATTTTCTTCTCCCTGCTGCTTTCACATGCGTTCAAATCCTCTGAAGAAGGAATTTTCCTCCACACAAGATCAGGGGGCAGGTTGTTCAACCTTGCCCGTCTAAGAGCGAAGTCCAAAGTACGGAAAGTCCTCATCAGAGAACTCCTCTTTGCTGACGATGCTGCTTTAACATCTCACACTGAAGAATGCCTGCAGAGTCTCATCGACAGGTTTGCGTCTGCCTGCAATGAATTTGGCCTAACCATCAGCCTCAAGAAAACGAACATCATGGGGCAGGATGTCAGAAATGCTCCATCCATCAATATTGGCGACCACGCTCTGGAAGTGGTTCAAGAGTTCACCTACCTAGGCTCAACTATCACCAGTAACCTGTCTCTAGATGCAGAAATCAACAAGCGCATGGGTAAGGCTTCCACTGCTATGTTCAGACTGGCCAAGAGAGTGTGGGAAAATGGCGCACTGACACGGAACACAAAAGTCCGAGTGTATCAGGCCTGTGTCCTCAGTACCTTGCTCTACGGCAGCGAGGCCTGGACAACGTATGCCAGCCAAGAGCGACGTCTCAATTCATTCCATCTTCGCTGCCTTCGGAGAATACTTGGCATCAGGTGGCAGGACTATATCTCCAACACAGAAGTCCTTGAAGCGGCCAACATCCCCAGCTTATACACACTACTGAGTCAGCGGCGCTTGAGATGGCTTGGCCATGTGAGCCGCATGGAAGATGGCAGGATCCCCAAAGACACATTGTACAGCGAGCTCGCCACTGGTATCAGACCCACCGGCCGTCCATGTCTCCGTTATAAAGACGTCTGCAAACGCGACATGAAATCGTGTGACATTGATCACAAGTCGTGGGAGTCAGTTGCCAGCATTCGCCAGAGCTGGCGGGCAGCCATAAAGACAGGGCTAAATTGCGGCGAGTCGAAGAGACTTAGTAGTTGGCAGGAAAAAAGACAGAGGCGCAAGGGGAGAGCCAACTGTGCAACAGCCCCAACAAACAAATTTCTCTGCAGCACCTGTGGAAGAGCCTGTCACTCCAGAATTGGCCTTTATAGCCACTCCAGGCGCTGCTTCACAAACCACTGACCACCTCCAGGCGCGTATCCATTGTCTCTCGAGATAAGGAGGCCCAAAAGAAAGAAAAGGCACTGTGTAAATACAAGTTGCTGTTGTATTGGGAATTGTGTATAGGGTCCCTGGTAGCAGCTATAAAGCGGCAGAATATATGAAGTAAGGGGACGTACTTCCCCTTACGAGAGGAGACTTCGCCTGAGTGAGACGCAGGCCGAATGTGAATGTGGAACCTTCGTTCACATGGGAATTCAGTGCAGTGGGGGAAAGAGGCGCTCCTTTTTCAGCCTCCAGTAGCTGTAGAAAATGCATATTGCTTCCCAGAAATAGAGGGTAACTTAGAGACAGCAGCAGGTGAGTCTGTGGGTTGAGAGCATTCCAAAAAAACCTGATGTGTGACATTACAGCAAAGAAGGTAATTGATTGGTTGGTGAACATTTTCTCTTTTTCTCTTATCTAAACTATGGCATTTTAATTGATGTTAGTATAACATGAATTGAAATAATAAGAATCTTCTGATACTCAGGTAATTTAGTAGTAAGCTTTACTAGCAGTAGTAAAGTCTATTAGTAGTAGTGGGGCTTATTAATTAAGAAAAATAAATTAATTAACACATAATAAAGATCGCAGGGCATGTGATGTGTTTCGGCTACAGTATATAGGAGCTGGTGGATGCCAATGTGATCCACGGCAAACACATCTGCAGCAAGTGCCGTGGCTTGAGGAGCTTCGGCTCAGAACTGGAGACTGAGCTATAGACATTGCGATGCATCAGGGAGGGGGAAGGTTACCTGGACACTTTGTCCCTGAAGACAGTCACAACTCTTAGGATAGGGTCTTTTGATTTGGTCAGTAGTCAGGGAAAGGAGCATGTGACTGCGAGTGAGGTAGTTAAGGGGATTCAGAAGGCAAAAATGGAGGAGCCTCAGCCCTTGCAATTATCCAACAGGTTTGACGTTCTTTCAACTTGTATGGATGAGGGCGAGGGCTACAGGGTGGATGAGCAAACTGACTATGGCACTGTGGTACAGCAAGCCATTCAAGCGGCGGGAGTAAATAGGAATATAGTGGTAGTAAGAGATAGTATAGTCGGGGGATAGAAACACTTCTCTGATCCAAAAGCAAGAGTCCAGAAGGCTGTGTTGCCTGCCCGGTGCCAGGGTTCGGGACATCTGCTCAGGGCTGGAGAGGAACTTGCAGTGGGAGGTGGAGGATCCAGTTGTCGTGGTCCACATGGGTACCAAAAACATAGATAGGACTTGGAAAGAAGTTCTGCAAAGGCAATATGAATAGCTAGGGGTTAAATTGAAAAGCAGAACCTCAAAGGTAATAATCTTTGGATTATTACCTGAGGCACGAGGAAATTGGCAAAGGGTAAATGGATTAGAGAGTTAAATGCGTGGTTCGAAGATTGGTGTGGGAGAAATGGGTTCAATTCATGGGGCCCTGGCACCAGTACTGGGGAAAGTGGAAGCTGTACCGTTGGGACGGTCTACACCTGAACCGTTCTGGCACCAGTGTTCTGGCGAGTCGTATAACTAGAGCAGTAGAGAGGGCTTTAAATAAAATAGTGGGGGCGAAAGATCAGGTGATCAAATATAATAATTTTAAAAGAGGAGAAGACAAGAGAGCAAGGTGGCAATAAGGGCAATGATAATTAGAATGTGGCAGGAAGGGATAGAGCGTACAAACTTAACAGTGCGCCAGCAGATAAGGCTAGAGGTTGTGAAAATAATAAAAAAGACAGAATTAAAGGCACTCTATCTGAATGCACACGGCATTTGCATCAAGGTAGATGAATTGATGACACAGATAGAAGTAAACAGGTGTGATCTAATTGCCGTTATGGAGACATGACTGCAGGGTGACCAAGACTGGGAACTGGATGATCAAGGGTATTCGACATTTCGGAAGGATGAGAAAAAAGGAAAAGAAGGTGGGATAGCGCTGTTTAGTGCTGTTAATAAAGGATGAGATCAGTACATTAGTGAGAGAGGATGTTAGATCAAAAGATCAAGATGCAGAATCAGTTTGGGTAGAGCTAAATAGCAGCAAGGGGCAGCAAACATTGGGAGGAGTTGTTCATAGGCCACCAAACAGTAGTGGCAATGTAAGGCAAGGGAGAAATCAGGAAATTTGAGGTGCATGTAACAAAGGTAATACAGTAATAATGGGGGACATCGATATACATATAGACAAGGTAAACTTAATTAGCACTAACGCTGTGGAGAATGAATTCCTGGAAAGCATACAACATGGTTTTTCTAGAACAGTATGTTGAGGAACCAGCTAGAGAATGGGCTATTTTAGATCCAATATTGTGCAGTGAGAAAGGGCTAATTAGTAATCTCGTTGTAAGGGAGCCTTCAGGGAATATGATATGATTTTACTTTAAGTTTGAAAGTGATGTCGTTCAATTGAAACTAGGGTCTTAAATCTTTTTTTCTTCTTTGGCCTCCTTGTCTCGGGAGACAATGGGTAAGTGCCTAGAGGTGGTCAGTGGTTTGTGAAGCAGCACCTGGAGTGGCTATAAAGGCCAATTCTAGAGTGACAGACTTTTCCACAGGCACTGCACATAAAATTGGTTGTCGGGGCTGTTACACAGTTGGCTCTCTCCTTGCGCTTCTGTCTTTTTTCCTGCCAACTGCTAAGTCTCGTCGACTCGCCACTCTTTAGTCCCGCCTTTATGGCTGTCCGCCAGCTCTGACGATTACTGGCAACTGACTCCCACGACTTGTGGTCAATGTCACAGGATTTCATGTCACGTTTGCAGACATCTTTAAAGCAGAGGCATGGACGGCTGGTGATACCAGTGATGAGCTCACTGTACAATACGTCCTTGGGGATCCTGCCATCTTCCATGCGGCTTACATGGCCAAGCCATCTCAAGCGCTGCTGGCTCAGTAGGGTGTATGTGCTGGGGATGTTGGCTGCCTCAAGGGCTTCTGCGTTGGAGATATGGTCCTGTCACCTGATACCAAGGATTCTCCGGAGGCAGCGAAGATGGAATGAATTGAGACGTCGCTCTTGGCTGACATACGTTGTCCAGGCCTCACTGCCGTAGAGCAAGGTACTGAGGACACAGGCTTGATACACTCGGACTTTTGTGTTCCGTGTCATTGCGCCATTTTCCCACACTCTCTTGGCCAGTCTGGACATAGCAGCGGACGCCTTTCCCATGCGTTTGTTGATTTCTGCATCGAGAGATAGGTTACTGGTGATAGTTGAGCCTAGGTAGGTGAACTCTTGAACCACTTCCAGAGCGTGGTCGCCGATATTGATGAATGGAGCATTTCTGATGTCCTGTCCCATGATGTTAGTTTTCTCGGGGATGATGGTTAGGCCAAATTCATTGCAGGCAGCCGCAATCCTGTCGATGAGTCTCTTCTATGTGGGATGATAATGCAGCATCGTCAGCAAAGCAGAGTTCCCCGATGAGGACCTTCCGTACTTTGGTCTTCGCTCTAAGACAGGCAAGGTTGAAAACCTGCCATCTGATCTTGTGTGGAGGAAAATTCCTTCTTCTGAAGACTTGAACGCATGTGAGAGCAGCAGGGAGAAGAAAATCCCAAACAGTGTAGGTGCGAGAACACAGCCCTGTTTCATGCCACTCAGGATAGGAAAGGGGTCTGATGAAACTATGAATGTATGACAATCAAGTTGGTTGTGGTAGATTGCAAAACTACATTAGAAGTATGACAGTAGATAGGCAATGGCTAGCATTTAAAGAATTAATACATGGTTTATAACAAATTTACATGACTTTGAGGAACAAAAATCCAGCAGGAAAAATGATCCAACCATGGCTAATCAGTGAAGTTAAAGATTGTATTAGATCACAGCAAGAGGCTTATAAAGTTGCCAAAGAAGTAGAAAGCCTGAGGATTGGCAGAATTTTAGAATTCAGCAAAGGAGGATCAAGAAACTGATTTTAGAATTAGAACATTACAGCGCAGTACAGGCCCTTCGGCCCTCGATGTTGCGCCGACCTGTGAAACCATCCGACCTACACTATTCCATTTTCATCCATATGTCTATCCAATGACCACTTAAATGCCCTTAAAGTTGGCGAGTCTACTACTGCTGCAGGCAGGGCATTCCACGCCCCTATTACTCTCTGAGTAAAGAAACTACCTCTAACATCTGTCCTATATCTATCACCCCTCAACTTAAAGCTATGTCCCCTCGTGTTTGCCATCACCATCCGAGGAAAAAGACTCTCACTATCCACCCTATCTAACCCTCTGATTATCTTATATGTCTCTATTAAGTCACCTCTCCTCCTCCTTCTCTCCAACGAAAACAACCTCAAGTCCCTCAGCCTTTCCTCGTAAGACCTTCCCGACATACCAGGCAACATCCTAGTAAATCTCCTCTGCACCCTTTCCAAAGCTTCCACATCCTTCCTATAATGCGGTGACCAGAACTGCACGCAATACTCCAGGTGCGGTCTCACCAGAGTTTTGTACAGCTGCAGCATGACCTCGTGGCTCCGAAACTCGATCCCCCTACTAATAAAAGCTAACACACCATATGCCTTCTTAACAGCCCTATTAACCTGGGTAGCAACCTTCAGGGATTTATGTACCTGGACACCAAGATCTCTCTGTTCATCTACACTACCAAGAATCTTCCCATTAGCCCAGTACTCTGCATTCCTGTTACTCCTTCCAAAGTGAATCACCTCACAATTTTCCGCATTAAACTCCATTTGCCATCTCTCAGCCCAGCTCTGCAGCCTATCTATGTCCCTCTGTACCCTACAACATCCTTCGGCACTATCCACAACTCCACCAACCTTCGTGTCATCCGCGAATATACTAACCCATCCTTCTACACCCTCTTCCAGGTCATTTATAAAAATGACAAACAGCAGTGGCCCCAAAACAGATCCTTGCGGTACACCACTAGTAACTAAACTCCAGGATGAACATTTGCCATCAACCACCACCCTCTGTCTTCTTTCAGCTAGCCAATTTCTGATCCAAAGCTCTAAATCACCTTCAACCCCATACTTCCGTATTTTCTGCAATAGCCTACCGTGGGGAACCTTATCAAACGCCTTACTGAAATCCATATACACCACATCCACTGCTTTACCCTCATCCACCTGTTTGGTCACCTTCTCGAAAAACTCAATAACGTTTGTGAGGCACGACCTACCTGTCACAAAACTGTGCTGAATATCGCTAATTAACTTATTCTTTTCGAGATGATTATAAATCCTGTCTCTTATAACCTTTTCCAACATTTTACTCATAACCGAAGTAAGGCTCACAGGTCTATAATTACCAGGGCTGTCTCTACTCCCCTTCTTGAACAAGGGGACAACATTTGCTTTCTTCCAGTCTTCCGGCACTATTCCTGTCGACAATGACGACATAAAGATCAAGGACAAAGGCTCTGCAATCTCCTCCCTAGCTTCCCAGAGAATCCTAGGATAAATCCCATCTGGCCCAGGGGACTTATCTATTTTCACACTTTCCAAAATTGATAACACCTCCTCCTTGTGAACCTCAATCCCATCTAGCCTAGTAGCCTGAATCTCAGTATTCTCCTCGACAACATTTTCTTTCTCTACTGTAAATACTGACGCAAAATATTCATTTAACGCTTCCCCTATCTCCTCTGATTCCACACACAACTTCCCACTACTATCCTTGATTGGCCCTAATCTAACTCTAGTCATTCTTTTATTCCTGATATACCTATAGAAAGCCTTAGGGTTTTCCCTGATCCTATCCGCCAATGACTTCTCGTGTCCTCTCCTTGCTCTTCTTAGCTCCCCCTTTAGATCCTTCCTGGCTAGCTTGTAACTCTCAAGTGCCCTAACTGAGCCTTCACGTCTCATCCTAACATAAGCCTTCTTCTTCCTCTTGACAAGCGCTTCAACTTCTTTAGTAAACCATGGCTCCCTCGCTCGACAACTTCCTCCCTGCCTCACAGGTACATACTTATCAAGGACACGCAGTAGCTGCTCCTTGAATAAGCTCCACATTTCGATTGTTCCCATCCCCTGCAGTTTCCTTCCCCATCCTACGCATCCTAAATCTTGCCTAATCGCATCATAATTTCCTTTCCCCCAGCTATGATGAAAAGCAGAAAATAGAATATGATAGTAAACTAGCAAGAAACATAAAAAACAACTGTAAAAGCTTCTAGAAGGATGTAAAAAGGAAAAGATTTGCAAAGACAAATGTGGACCAATTACAGGCAGAGACAGGGGAATTTATAACGAGGAATAAGGAAATGGCAGAGACACTAAATAAATACTTTACATCTGTCTTCATGGAGGAAGATACAAAAAATCCTCCCAGGAATACTAGAGAGTCAAGGGACAAGTGAAAATGAGAAACTGAAAGAAATTAGTATTATTAAAAAAGTAGTACTGGAGAAATTAATGGGACTGAAAGTTGATAAATAGTCAGGAATGGATGATCTACATCCCAGAGTGTTGAAAGAGGTGGCTGTAGAGATAATGGATGTACTGGTGATCACCTTCCAAAAGTCTATAGATTGGAAGGTAGCAAATGTAGCCCCACTATTTAAGAAAGGAGAGAGAGAGAAAAGGGGAACTACAGGCCTGTTGGCCTGACATCAGTAGTAGGGAAA